>NC_090948.1:2140000-2152500 GCF_040807025.1 Struthio camelus | reverse complement strand
AAGCGTTTTAACCTGTGGACATTGCCATTAGCCTAGGACAGGAAGAAAGGTCAGAAGGAGGGATGTGCAGCAAAAGCCTGGCATCCTAGCAAGCCGATGTTTTCACAACAGAAAGGCTGCTTGAAGTGTGACAAGAGAAAGGAAAGTTTTGTGAAGGTTACCAAAGGGAGGGAAAAAAGAAAGCTAGATCTTAGCTAGCACCTTTCCCCCTAGTGCTTTCCCCCTCGTGGCCATGGCTTGCACGTGGGCTTCAGACCTCATCAGACCAGGCCCCGTTTAACAAAAGCTGGTTGCCAGCCGTACCTATGGTGTCTGGGGCTCTCCCGTATTTTAAGGTGAAAGCAGTATGTTATTGACGGGTGCCTGTCTGCTTTTCCCGGTGATACGGCATCATAACGGAGCCGTCTATGGGGGCACCCTTCGTGTGGAAGCAGAAGTGGGAAGGGGAAATGCCAATAAAAAGGAGAGAGATTTGGCAGAGAAACGGGAGGCTGGTCGGTGTGCCGCAGAGCGGGGTGGTCGCAGGCCGAGAGGCTGTGCTGGGCGAGCGGTAAACGGCGGACGCGCCGCGTAGCAGCAAGCGCAGCAGCAGCAGGTAAGGCCGGGACGTGTTGGCAGGGTGAAAAGACCATGCGATGCAGAAGCTCGAGAAAACATCTTTTAGTAGATGCAAGGCTTCTGACTGGGCTAGGACTTTCTCTGCTTCTTCTTTTCGCCTCACCTCCTGTAGAAATAAGGCTGATGTGATCATGCTCGCAAGTCCTTCCTGGTTTCCTTTTTTGAGTAACTTTTGAGTTTGATGAGTGGTCTCAACCAAGTTTGACCAAGGAGTAGGAACATGATTATATTCCTCCAAATTGCCAGAAAGTGGGTGAGCATGAGCAGAGAGGCTGCCAGTGCCCTACCTGAAGGAGAGTCGGCAGCGTGGTTCGGTCTTCAGAGGACATCAGCGATGGAGCGCCACAGGCTTTACAAATGCTCCGTCTTGGGGAAGGTTCAGTTGCAGGTTCTCCGACATCAGATTTAGTAAATGAGTAGGCACCTATCTGTAAGGAATTAGATCTCATATTTGTGGGACTAGTTTCTTATAGCTGTGAAGGAATTTTCCTGTCCTTTTTCCAGAATTGCTGCCTTTTCCGTAGTTTTCTAGCTCATCTGGCTTCCCTCTGCTGAAAACCATTTGTGACAGGTTAGTCACCTAACTAGATCTTACCATGCTGTTCAGTTCATCTAACCCGCCTTTGTCCTTTCTGGTCCTTTTATAAATCCCATGCTAAATTGCAAATACAAGCTTAAGTGTGCCTATGTCTGTCTTCATAAATAATGCATTGCTAAGAAATGTTAAAGGGGAAGCTACCAGGGAAACTGCCCTACAGTAATTCAGAGCTATAAATCATATTTTCAGTTTGCTATGAATGCTAAGACTGTCTTAAGGATTCAGAAGCAAGATATTATGAAGTGTGCCACTCCATTATCGTATTTTAGAAGCAATTTTTTTTTATTTTACCCACCTTCCTATATATATGTCATCTGCATCCTTTTCAGCTCTCCAAAAGAGAGTGAATCCTGGAATTGCAGAAAGACAAATTGCATGAACTTTCTTTTAATAAGGCAAAATAGATCATTTCAAATAGTGGACGGCATATGTAAAAATCCTCAGAAGAAATTATGTAATTTTTGGTTTTGGATAGCACAGAAATTATCCTTCTAGTATCTAAAAAGCATTATAGGATCGTAGAATAATTCAGGTGGAAACAGACCTCAGGAAGACTCGAGTCCAACCTCCTGCTCAAAGCAGGGTCAGCTTTGCTAAACAGTCAGCAGTTGTTAAGGAGTCGAGGCAAATTTTCAGTAATCATTCAGATACTGTTTCTTACACTATGCATGCTACAGTGAGGACCGCAGTATTTTAATGGGTGCAGAGAGAGCATTTGACTGTGTAGAGTTGGATTTTTTCCTTTTGCAAAGAGAATTTGCCAGTAAACACTTCTTGAACTATTACTTTATGCACTGTTTAGCCTTAGAAATTAAAATTTCCATTAGTAGTAGCTAAGCACGATTTTCTCTCCCATTTAGTTTAATCATTCATTTTTTGCAAGGATGCATACACTAGTTGTTTCTTTACTATGCTGGCAAAGTAAAGGAATCAAGCAGTTAAGACAAAAATATATGAAGAATATAAAGGGGCGCTTATGGTAATGATTTGTCACTGTCAGACATCAGCCCCGACATTTTCCTGATTAACGGAACTAGTAAACAGGTCAGCTCATGTGCAACATAAAATTAATTTTAGCAGATTGTAAATTTGTTTTGTAGAGGAATGGATTGCAACCTTTTTGGTTTGGTATCTACCTCTTACACCTGCTACATCAAATACAGTCTAACTGGACAATCTTTTTGCTGTTACATTTTCTCAGGACGGAGTGATTTTGTGCTCTGCACACACACTGCTAGGGGCTGCTTCGCATCCTGTTCCACAGCACAACATACAAATGTGGAGAACCATAAAAATATCTGATACAATACTTCGTTTTATGGCAATCCACATGATTTAATCCATCTCAACTTCAGTGTAGGAATAAAAAGTTCAGTTTATAAGGAATAAATATGGAAGGGCTCATTTTCTGTTGTAAAGATTTTCTGACAAGCAAAAATATAATCCTTTTTGAAAACCTCATTAGAAAATCAATTATATCATGACACTTAATGTTGTGTTATTTATAAGCAAGATGTCTTGTTGGGGAAAAACGCTATAAAAATTCACACTTAATACAGAAAAACGTTGGAACATAAAGAAGAATTAGGTTTCATTATTAGCATGTTCAAAGTAGCAATTACCAAATATGGGCTTATGCTCGATCAGAAAAAGCAAAAATACCTGATTGCACAAGAGACACAAGGTGTTGCATGCTCGGGGGAAGAAAAAGACCTTTTCAGAGCAAACGATGTAGAGTTTATTTACAGTTTTGAATGTATGTACAGTGTACAGATTGTACACTTCCTGCATCTCTTTTTGCTTTCCCTAGTTACACAGGTCTTGATATGTCTGTTTTTAAATGCCTTGAAAAAGTAACGCTTATATTGACAGATACCTGGCAAAAAGATGGCACCTTAGGGTTAATGAAAGGCCGTGGCTGGTAAATACACATTTTTGCTTCAGAGAAAGCTTGGGAAGATTCTGCTATATTATTATTTTATACGGAGGGACCAGGTGTGGAGCCAAGCTATTTATTTTTGTCCAGGTTTAGGACCTGGTTGAGATGCTGATATCCAAAATATCCGTCCGATCCTGGAAGCTTCTGATCAGAAGGTAGATGCAATGTTTTTACACCTTTCCCAGTTTTTGTGGTCTTCATGGGCTTAACTGAAGCTAAATCCTTTCTCCTTAGTAAAATGACTGAGTAAAATAACCTTCTGTATGAGAACCTAATTAGAGGTTATAACAACTGGAATTTTAGTCCTGCCTTCAGGGATGACTGATCCAGAATGATTGATATAATCTTTAAGATTTAATAGTGGTTGCAATCAGCTCTGTGCATTTCAGTGGAGGAGATGATAGCTGATACATGAACCATTCCCTGCAAGGTTGTCTGCTTTCCTTTCCCGTATTGAGTTTCACATTGTATCTGAGATACTGTGTAGCTTCAAGAGGACTTGGAGAATTTATCTTTGAAGTATTTACAATGGTTTAAGTTCTTTGCAAGAAAGGTTTATGTAGGTATTGGTACTGTGCCTCTTGGAGGTGTTGAAGTCACGTTTGCCCCAGCTTAACTCAAAGGGATGGAGAAGGCACAGGTTATCTTTTATTAAGCAGCTGTACACAAGAGCATGTGTGGCTTTAGCCTGAAGGGATTTTGGTGTCTACCCCGCTGAAAACCATCCTAACCACTAGGATATGTTTTTCAGAGGGCAGCTGGGGAGGAGGTCTTGATCTTGCTTTATCTCTTCTGTGTAAACGAGAAAATGCGCGTTTGGGCAGGGAGTAGAAAGCAAGTATCTAGTTTCTTGGGTGAGTACCTTAATCACGCTCCTGTCTTTCTCAGTGGGCTCCTAAGTATTCTGTAGCCTGGAGAGCAAAATATCCTGAGGATAGCGTCACATAGGCCCGCCTCATAATAGCTGAAAAGCAGCAGTTGTTGGGAGATGTACCTGGAAGAGAAAGGGGGTTAACCAAGTTCTGCATTCCTGGATGAGGCCTGAAAACAATTTTAATTGAGTGTTTTAACTTGCAAAACTATATCCAAGATGAAATGTTTTCAAGTTAACAACCAAAGTTTCCATGATTTCATTTCAGCGAGGTATAATAACTACTTTAAATCTGGTCAGTCTGAGTACAAATTTTATTTTTTCACAGCTGGAAAAAATATTCAATTTGCATGCTTTTCATTTTAAAAATATGAACAAATTGTTTATTTTTAAACCAAAACAGTTTTTAGGAATTGACTTTTCCTTGAAATGGAAAATTATTGACTTTAAGTGGAAAATTTTGTTTGTCTTGCAAATATGAGAACGTATGAATAATGCAATGTATTCATTGTAGTTCGATAAATACAAAAAATAAACTTTTATCTAGAACGGCTGTCTTAAACAGCCCACAGTCTAAGTTTAGAACCGCAGCAGAACTAGTGGTGCTTGCTTGCTGCGGAATAAAACTGAAAATGTCAACGTTTTACTTGTCCACTGCAACTACAGGCATGTATCCAATACACTTGTTCAATATATTCTTAAATGACTTGAGATTACTGTTAATCACCAATGGAGAAGAAATATTAAGTAGTTTTCATCTTTTTTTCTGTATAATGCTTGTAGTAGTTCTGTCGGTATAGCTGTAAAGCGTCTGATTTTTAAGATGAACCCATGCAAATGTGTGCATGTACTTCATTAAGGACTTCTTGAGCAATCATAGCTACTTTGGGGGCATTCCTGGAGGAAGGGAATGGCGCAGAGTAGAAGACCTCACCTACTCTTTCTTCCCGATCCAGCGGGCTGCAGCAGACACCCAGCACCACATTGCCTGCACTGGTCCACTTGCTCAACCTGGCCCATAGGCTGCCATTGGGCACCTCGCCGGCCCAGGGCACAGCCCCACGCGCCTCGGCCCCTCCTCAGCCGGCGCACACCAAACCATACACAGAATCACACAGGATGGTTGAGGTTGGAAGGGACCTCTGGAGATCATCTAGTCCAACCTCCCTGCTCAAGCAGGGACCTCTAGAGCATATTGCCCAGGATCACATCCAGACGGGTTTTGAATATCTCCAGCGAAGGAGACTCCACCACCTCTCTGGGCAACCTGTTCCAGTGCTCTGTCACCCTCACAGTCAAGAAGGTTTTTCTCATGTTCAGATGGAACTTCCTGTGGTTCAGTTTGTGTCCGTTGCCTCTTGTCCTGTTGCTGGGCACCACGGAGAAGAGGCTGGCCTCATCCTCTTGACACCCCCCCTTCAGATACTTCCAAACCATCCGATACTGGTAGTGCAACTGGGGCAAGCTTGCTGGTTATACTTGACTGCAGGGACTGGAGGCAATCTTTTCTCCAGGAAAAGCAGTGGAAGTCCTTGTGAAAAGCATGTAGTTGTATATTTTGATTTTTTTTGGTTTGTATTCTGGAAGAAAAAGTTTTGGGGAAGGACCACTTTGAAATTTCAGTTTTAATTGATTTCTTATTTCCACGTAATACATACTGAGTTTGAGCTGTGGTCATAATGTTTTGCAGACATTATAAAGTACACATTTAACCTTTAAATTTTTTATCTTTCTCCATCTTTAAGGGTAAACCTCCCTGTTGGGGATGAGTGTTTATTTTTAGGGATTTCCGCAGGCGTTCGTTACATAGATAGCATTCTCCGTTTAACTTGAAGTGCTTGTGGCAGGGGCACCATTCACGTGGTTGAACGCATCTTGGATCTCGTGGTGGCGTCAGGCAAAATCTTTGACTTCGGGTTGCGACTGCGGAAGACGCAGCCGCGCGGCTGCAGCAGGTGCCTGCTCCGTTTGGCTGGTTCGTTTGCGGGGAGAGGGAACGGGCCTTGCCACATCTTGGCGGCGTCATGGAGTTAGCGTCTTGGCTGAACCCTCCGGAGACCGCAAACGATCACTCTCGTTCACGGCGGCAGAACTAAAAGTAACACACACAGCAGATTAGTTCCAAGGCCGCTGGCATTACTTATTTAACAACGAATGAGTATATAACAACTCTTTAAAAACAGGCTCTGTGTGTATAGCAAAGAGCTGCCGTCCGGTGTGATTTGGGAGACTATTAAACCTAAAAAGTTGCGTTCAACAGTATTAATGGTCTGACTTACATAAACAGAAGCAGGAAAATTTCAAGTTGCTTCTAAAATGTTATGTTAAATCTGCCTCTTTGAAAAGGGCTGGGAACACATACGGCCCGTTCGAACAGCCAGGGTTCCTAGGGCTAAGTACTATTTAGGAGGGGATTTCAATTTTAAACTTGTTTTCATTTTGTGCCAGGCTTTTTACAGTATTATTTATTTAATTAGTTAGAAATATTTGGAAGCATCTTCCGTTAAAATTATTTAAAAGCACCTACGTGGGTTTATGTAGCAGGCAGAGTACAGCATCGAGAATCCTCCAGAGTTTATTATTCTCTGTCTGTAAATTATTTTTATTTATGTTACTGGAGCCTGGAATTTACTTGATCTATTTTTTTTTTATTTTTTTTTTTTGCTCTTCACAATTCGCTTTCCACAACCCATTTTTGGAACTGATGTATTTATGTAGAACTTACGATGCTGGCTCCCTAGCAGGATTAGACCTGATTTCTCTCTCTCTCTCTCTCTCTCTCTCTCTCTCACACACACACACACACACACACACACGGTCGAAATAGGGTATTCAAGAACATTTATATTCACTTACTTAAACTGAGGAAGTAAAGCATATTTTCCAAATTTCCATATATTTTAGTAAATTCCGCTTGATGTTTTCCAATTCCCACAACTGTAATCCCACTTCTAAAAGTGTTGTTATTACAGAAATTATTGTTACAGAAATAATTGTTATTACAGAAATCGTGATGTTGCTGTTTCAGCCACAGTCAGAGAGCTGTTTCCAAATACGCTTTTTTAGTTGAGCGTGCGCAGAACAGGGGAAAAGGAGATGCTTGGCATTACAAAGCTTAAATACAGTGTGAGCATGTGAAATGTATTGGAAACTCTGGTCTGACCTCTGCAAGTGGTGAAGTGAAGGAAATAGGAACCTTGGGTTCTGCCCCAGCCGCGGCATGAAGCTGCCGACTCCGGGCGCGCAGTAGGACCGGGAGGGCCATCACTGGTGTTTTGCCCTCTCTCAATTTGACAACTTATTAGGGAATGAGGGAAAGCTATGAGGAAGGTACAAAAGCTTTAGGAGCGTATCTAAAGTATCTAGTATCTACATCTAATGTATCTAAAGGTATATGTAGGAGCCAGCAAGAGCTGTACTCCAGACAAAACTTTATGCTAATAAGCCATTCAATTGTTCAGCAAGAGAACAGCATCTTTCCCAAGAAATACACTGCCAGTGAGCCCTGGAGCCATATAAAGCAGAATAATGGAAAGGTCACATTAGCCGAGTGATGCAGTCTTTCCCTAGCACTAATCATGGCCATGGGGCCCAAGAAAATGCTGCATGCTCCTGCCCCAGGTGGTGCTGGGGTGATCCGTACGGCATGATCCGTAATCATCCCTTTGTCTGACAACTGCCATCAGGAGCAGCTCCTGCTGTCTTAGTGATTCGCCATGAAAACCCAGCTTATCATGGGCCAAACTGTGAGGGGATGGCGATTTGTTTGGTTTCTGAAGAAATATGAAAAGAGAAATTCTTTTAGGGTTGTCATTAATTGTGTGTGCCCTCTAAACCTTAGCTTTGCAAATGTTTCCAGTGCATTTTTAATGGAGTAATAGCACTTGTATAAAAGGTTATGCTGATTTTTAAACTTCCCGTTCAAAAGACTGCATGAACGTGAAATATCTAAGAAATATGCACACAGTAACCTTTTCATAATCATAAATAGGCTTGTAACTTCTGGAGTCTTTTGGAAGTTCATGGCCATCACCTTAATATATTCTCCAAATGACAATAGTTTTCAAGGACAGTTTCTTTATATGTTATCATCATTTTATGTTAATGAAGACTTCTTTGGGACTTAGTCGTTCTTGGTATTTTGGAGCAAATGACGCTCTTCAGTTTGTACAAACAAACTTTCCTTTTTTATTCTCTGAGCTCTAGTCCCCAGCTTTTATGGCCAAATTGAATGCAATTTTGCTGTAGGATGTTCACTGCCTTTTGTAGTTGGTCTGTTTTCCTTATTTGTATAACAATCTGTGAATTAGTTAGGTAAAGCCAACTTGCTTTCGCAGTTCCTTCCTAGAGTGATTATGAACTATTTATTTTTTATGGACAAAACTTAGGAATCCAGAGTCACTGAAGCTGTTACTCTCTGAGGCCAGTGGTTGGACTCTACTAGCTCACGTATTTCAGTGGCAGATGATGCGCAGAACCTGTTTCTAGCTGGGACGAAGATCTTGGCGTGTCCCCTGGCCATATGTCCTAATATTTGGAAAATCCAGTGTCAGAAGCATATGCCGGGTGCAGGAACAGCTGCTTGGCCAGGCTCCGCAGCAGCAGTGTGCAACCGGCTCTCGTCTTCAGAAGAAAACACAGGCGGTTGTTGAGGTGGAGGATTGCAGGAACCATGGGGATAATTAGAGGAGAAGCCTGTTCGTCTCATGAGAATATCTAGTGATAGCAAATAACAAGCACAAATTGGACCTTCTGGTCAAGGAGAGCTTCATTTTAAAGAATATCTTACCGAGAGCACAGTCCACGCTCAGACCTTCAGGAAAGTTCGACATCGTTCATGTGCATCCTCGTCAATATGCTGACTAAAATGAAAATTTTTTGTATGCAAGGCAGTAATAGAAAAAAATTCCTAAAGCTTAATTTGTATGTTTAGCAACAAATGATTCTTTTCCTCCCAAATGACAATACATTTAATTGTGTGTTACTACTTTAACAAATATTATAACTGTAAAATAAACCACCCAAGTACTGAGCATAAAGTGTATAATAAATTTCCTTGCTAAGGGTAACATTGACCCACTAAATATCTCCTTAAAGCAGAAGAATATTTTAGTGAGTTAAGGCTTCATAGGGTTATGTGTATGACAGAGAGAGAGATTAATTTTTACTTCAGATGGTGTGTTGTGTATGTTTGTCATGAATGGGCAGCAAAGGGTGTTTTATTTTCCTCCCTATCTTGACCTATCTGCTAGGCCCTAAAACTACTTTGATTTATGCTGCAGCATAAACCATTTTTTTTCTTGCTTTTTTCGTGAGGAATCAACTTTTTTTTGTTGTTCTCTAAGACTTATTTGGGGAAGAAGAATGCAGTGTCAAATAAGATAGGATGAGGGCCAGATAAGAACAACTCTTATCTCAAATTCATTACTCTTGATGTTGGAAAATTCAGCTATCCTACAGCAAAAGCAGGCAGTTGTTTTTCATCTGCTGAGATTATTCTTGAACTACAGGCGGAGACACCTGAAAAGTCCTTCCTTGGTTTCTGGCAGAGAAAGTCTCAGTGCTAGCCAGGTCCAGGCTTGGGCTGTCCCTGTGAAAAGTGCAGAGGACGGTAGTGACATGCATGCAGTTGTCTTTGTCTGCCTTTCGCCTGCATCTATCAGTCCGTCCTTCCCAAGGCAGCAGTCCTGCTCCCAGTCCATCCATGCCTTGGGCCCAGAGAGAGAAAAAGAGAGACAAAATGTCTGGCAAAAAACGAAGGAATTTTATCCTACCAATTTCCAAGGCAGCCAAAAATGAGAGAACACAGGGAGGCCATGGGAGTAGGAGGAACTGATGGAGCCCAGATTTCTCTGATGAAGACTTCTACTCTAACTTGTCTTGATTTTTGTTGCTCTTCTGCCATTCGGAGGGAGAGGACCCATCCAACCTTACCACCATGGCTTCTCCTTTCACCAAACTGCGGTTTTGGTAGAGGTGCCGAGGTTTCTCATCACTGTGGTTTCCCTGGAGCAGAGTAAGGAGCAGGAGCAGCTCTCTGTTGTCCCTCCCATGTGGTCTGGGTGTTGAGTGGCCGCAGGGCCTGTCCAGGGCGGGTAAATCGCGGGCATGCAGAGTTCACTGCTCAGGCGGGAACGTGCTGGCTCGCGCCCACCACCTCAGCAGGAAACCATTTGCAAGCTGGCTAGAGGAGGACGAGAGCAAGCCCTGGCCTAGCAGAACTAGCCAACAAGTCCACTGAGTTTTTTACCCGCTAGCTAAAGCCTCTAGCTCAGGTGTTACCCTGCCTGCTGCTGTGCGCGTGCACATGGTCCTTGCATGGGTTGTCCCCAGGTGTTGCATTTACCTGGCTGCCAGCTGTGGGTTCCTAGCTGCACTGATATACAGAGAGTTTGAATAAAATGTTATAAACTATTACGTTTGTGATAAAGACTTCAAAGAGAGACTGTGTGTGCACTTTGCCTGTGTTTTCAGGAGTTTGATTAATTATTTCAGCTTATTTTTTCAACTCATTATTATTTAATATACAGTCCCGCAGTGGAGCCGGCTGCCTGGAGAGTTTGTGTCCCTGGGCGTTTTCAAGACCCGACTGGACAGAGCCCTGAGCAGCCTGCTTTGGCCCCAGAGCTGACACTGCTCAAGCCGGAGTTGAGCTGGAGCCCTCCTCTCATCCTCATGTCCAAGTATGAAAATGAATCCTACACATCTCTGTACTCAGTAATACATTTTCATACTTGTATTCACTTCCCTCAACTCTTAATTTTTTAGAGGTGAAAGGAGTAGCAATATGTACTCTGCAGTGAAATCCTGATTCAGGAGTAATGTTATCTTTGTATTTACTGCCTTTGGATCCAGGTCTGATCCAGGCAGACTGCTAGTTTTCACTGTGAGGCCCTTAGTCTATACAGAAAACCCAAACCTATATAACCTATGTATTATGTACTGTACTGGATCTCACATCCCCTAACTCGCACGGAAAATACCGGTCTGCGTAAGGCGATTACAGTGACTGTTTCTTAGCTGTTGCACTCTTAATGTCACATTGCAGGTCCAGAAAACCAGCAAACGCATTTTTCTACAGCTACAGCTGTTACTGCGTACACTAATGCTAGCGACTCAATTCATTGCAAAGGATGTGGTGGGACAGGTGAAAGGGAGCCTGGGATACTGTCAGAATCGCTGTTGGTCTAATAAGAATTCTTGTGCAGTGAATTTCCAGATCTTGATCACCACGGGCAAGAAGAGCTCTTCCCATTGGTGCGGCCTGAGTTGACCATAAGAAAAGAAGTGATAAATTTAGATTATTTTGGCATCTGTAGGTCATTATTGGAATTATAGCAGCTGGCTGCTAGGTCATAAAGTTACTTTGACAGGTCATGAATACTGAAAGTACTCTAACTACCATGGCTTACTCTTATCGTCCTCATTCATTATTGTCAAGAAGATATCCTCTTAGATAGGGTGGACATAAAGTTTAGGAAGGGACAGAAGAAGCCGTTTTTATAATACTCCTTTTTCCCCTCTCCTTTCTAAAAGAAAGGATAAAAGATGAGGCTAAATTGTTGGAGAGAAAAAAATGTCCTAAGTTTTAAGTGCTTAATTGTTTATGGTTAACAATTCTGCATTTTGTCAGCCTTAAGTTCTTGGAGTAGTCGTAGCTCATTCAGATGAGGATTTGTGAACTTTGTTAATCATTAGTTGTACATACATTGTTTTCTATTGCATAAATAACAGTATAGTCATATCTCTTGCTGAATGTGTTCAGATGCAGAGATTCTTTGGTTATTCTTTAATATCTGGTAATACACTTGTGCTTCAGCTTTTAGTCCCATAGGCTCTTCCTCCCTGCCAGGGGAAGCTGGCACATGTCAGTTTTTGTTAAATAATGAGAGAGGGAAATTCTTGCAGTAATTCGTATAATCTTTGGCCCTACCTCCTTTATTCGATGTTAGCTAAAATAGTTGTGTTGTACCTGTTCTCACTATTCCCTTCAGGACTGTGCACGTCTTTAGGAAGTCCTTCAGAGCAGTGTCTTTTGCAGAGAGTACAAAGCGCCTGCGACCTCTGAGCGACTGCAGTGGTGGAGCCCCGTATTGCCAGCGCTGGGTCCCTGCAGGTCTCTTGCACCGCGGCTGTCCCCTGCAGTCTCGCGGCCAGGTGGGGCACTGTACTGCACACCGCGGGCTCGCTCACCCGTGCAGGCATGACGATGATTTTCTGTGATATCTGGGCAAGCCTTTCCTGGCCTTTATATTGGTTATTTTTGACGGCCCTCAAAGCATATGAAAGGTTTGAGTTCTGTAAAACCACTATTTCCTGTTAGTCCACAGCTCTGGGTTTCAGCTTAAGCTTCACAGACCTGGGGTGAGAGGGCAGGATGGATTATTTTAAACAGTCTATGCAAGTTAGCTAAGGTAAAGCATATTTTTTACAGGCCTAGATTTGTAGTGGCATTCTATACCTGCTTTGGAAAA
>NC_090948.1:2105000-2135000 GCF_040807025.1 Struthio camelus | reverse complement strand
TGGCCGGTGCCCCGGGGCCGCGAGGCCGGTGGCCCCGGCGCGGGGGACGCCCCGCGGCTCGGAGGCGGCGGGCGGCTTCGGGAGGCAGCCGGCGGCAGGCGGAGGCCGGAGGGGAGCGCGGAGGGCCGAGCCCGGCGTGTCCGGTCTTTAACAAGCCGCTTTGGAAGCGGGGGTTTATAGGCGCTTATTTCAGTTAATTACAACAGCAGTTTTTATGAAACGGTATTTTTATTGGTTTCATCAATGTGCCCTACTGGTTTTCCCATCCGGTGGCTGGCTTTCGCTGAGTTCCTCGCGGGAGGGGAAGCCTCCCCTTCCCCTTCAGGGAGCGGCGGGTGACGCCTGCCCAGGGAGCCGAGGCCGCGGGCGCGCGGGGGCCGCTGCTCCGGCGGGCTCCCGCCGAGCGCCTGCGGGGCCGGCTCCCCCGGCGGCTCGCGGGCCCGCGGGGCTCCCGAGCAGGCGCCCAGGGCACGGCGGGCTGCTGCAAGCAGTCACCAGCACGTGTGCTGAGGAGCGACGGCTCAAGCCCAGGAGGGTTTTCTTTTCATTTCCCGCTCCTGCCGGCCTGTGTCTCTGTGTGCACGTTGCGGTCTGGTTTGGAGGCACGCTTGGGAAGAAGCACAGCGTGTTCCTTGAGCAGGGGGGTTGGACTAGATGATCTCCAGAGGTCCCTTCCAACCTCAGCCGTTCTGTGATTCCGTGTTCTTCACTGGATAATAACATTTTAGGAAAAGTCCTGCAAACACAGCAGAAAAATCCCAAAGGATGTGAGAGGTGGGAGAAAATCTCAAAACCCTGTAGAAAAGCTTCAGAGAGACAGAGAGAGAGAGAGAGAGAAAGAGCATACTTACTAACGATGCTATCTATCAGGGAGTTGCTGAAAAGCGTATTCGGCCACGGTTGTCAAGGGTAGTTCTCTTTTGTGTGATGCAGGATGTTTTCCTGTATTTCGAAGGCCCCGATCTCCTGCGGAGAACAGGTTTCCCTAGCAGACTGTGGATGGCTCTGCCCCGGCAGCCCTCCCATCCTCGCTGCTCACACCGCCAGCCCTGGTAGTGAAAGAGGGGATGCGTGTGGCAGGGGACCACGCACCCAGTGCAAAAGGACAGGGGCCAACGTCACTGAGAAGGTAGAAATTCATCTGATTTGATTTTAGGGACTAGTTTGCCTGCTAGTGCTGCCTGGCGGTGTTTTAGGTCCTCCGTGGTAGCAGCATTCCCTAAGCGTTCTGTATTGGTAAAGTGCTTCTTCTCCTGTACCCTAAATACTTTCTTTTCAGTAGGCAAATTCTTGATGCTTTTAAACTCCAAGGTTTTGTTTGACCTATCCTGCCCTTTTTATTGTAAAAATGATAAAGTTTGTGATGTTACCTGTTGTGATAACCAAATGCTTGATGAAATCTTAACCATCTCAGGGCCTTTACATATTTTTGAAGAAACTCTGGCTTTCTTCTTCACTTTGAATTTTTTTTAACAAACTTCCATAGTTCTAAGACTGTGCCTAAGTTTCTTTTCAGACAGGAGAGAAGTGGAACAATAAAGCTGTGAAATCTAATGAGAAACTGAATTTTTTCTCTCTCTGCAACATACTTCACTTTGTCCAGTGAAGAGCTGGAGGAATGTAAAACAAATAGAAATGAGTAGCACTATGTGAGGCAAGAAAGGGTAATTCTTCAGGGTGCTAGACTAAACCATTTCCAAAGGTAGAATATGCTGCTTCCTTGACTCTCTCATGCCTTGGACCCAACTTAGAGGGCTCGATTAGCTCTGTGCAAACAGGAGGTGGCTAAAAGCCCGCAGAGCTTCCCAAGGCAAACGCTGAAGCACATTTTAGCCAGCATCTCCGAGAGCTAGCTGCACGTTTAGATGCCGTGTTAAGGGAATTAGCTATGTTCTTACAGATAAACTTGAAGTATAATGCAGTTGCATGAACACAAGCTTAGAAGCTGGAAACTTGATTTGGGGTCTTCGTTTCGTTGCTGACTTTAGTTATTCCTGCACAAGTCTCTCAGAAGAAAATTTATCAAACTGCCTGTTAGGAACCACAGATTTTGATTGCTGTGCAATTGCCTTCATTTCATCTGAGGCTAAACTGCAGTGACTCTGAGTGTTTCTGAGGTTTCCAAGTGTTCATATCTGGCAAAAAAAGCACCATTTCTTTGTGCTGGTGTTAGAAGCCTCCTAGTAACACGGGCAGGAGCAAACTGGCATTGGGGCCTTGGATCCGTTTCCTGCCATCCTTCCTCCCATACGACTGCATTGTCTGCCTGGGAAGCTCGGGTTGAAAAATGCCCTACGGAGCTGCGTTCTTAAGAGGTTTCTGATTTGTCTGTATTTCACAGAATTTCACAGAATGGTTTAGGTTGGAAGGGACCTCTGGAGATCGTCTAGTCCAACCTCCCTGCTCAAGCAGGGACCTCTAGAGCACATTGCCCAGGATCACATCCAGACGGCTTTTGAATATCTCCAGGGAAGGAGACTCCACCACCTCTCTGGGCAACCTGTGCCAGTGCTCTGTCACCCTCACAGTCAAGAAGTTTTTTCTCAGGTTTAGATGGACCTTCCTGTGGTTCAGTTTCTGCCCGTTGCCTCTTGTCCTGTTGCTGGGCACCACGGAGAAGAGGCTGGCCTCATCCTCTTGACACTCCCCCCTCAGATACTTGTACACATTTATGAGATTTGTATCTGTATCTTGATTTGTTTTAATAGTGTGGAGTGATGGCTGGAGTATCTGCAGGTGATGTTGATTAGGGTTCTTGAACCCTGCTTTCACCTTGAATTCCTGCACCAGCACACATGGAGACGGACTTCTGAAGCAGGAATCCAATTCCAGTGAATCAGCCTGACAATTTTCCTCCTGCAATTTCCCCATTTACCAATGGAGATCATAGAGCGATATCTTGCCAGAGCAGTGAAAGGAGAGTAATGTGTGTTTTAACTGCCTTAGGTTTTTTTTTTTAATTCATGCATAATTGGGAATATAGCTATCTTACATACGTAGAAAAGATGTAAATTTTGCTTCAGATGATACAGTTGGTAACTGGATTTTTACTGTAAGGCACACTTCTGAATTGAGGTGGTGGGGTTTTGGTACGGGGTGATGCCATATGGCAATTGCAAACAGAGCAAGGAAGAAGTGCAGCTGAAGTGAGTATCCAAAAACATAGAAGCTAAGTACAGAAATGAAGGCAGGCTGCTGCGCGTTCGGAGGGTCCCCTGCAGCCAGCCCTAACACAGTTAATTGCCTGTGATAAAACTGACCTCGGAAGTCTGAGGGGAGAAATCTTTTATATAAGAAAGAATGTTTTGTAACAATTTCTTGTAAGTGCTAAAATTAACTGACTTTCTTTTAACCTAATTATAGATAGAACTGATGATATCACCCATGTTTAATGTTGCCTGACATCTTTGGTGGTGGGAATGTGCTGTCATTTTTCACTGCTGAATTTTAGCTTTTTTGGTTTCAAACATCTCATGTGAAATGTCTACTTAACTGTTGTTGGTTGAGGGTCTTTTGGGTGCGCGTTTGATTTCCTCTGTTCTCAATCTAGTATAGGTTGGTTCCTTCCAAGCAGAAGATACAGAGAAATTCAGGCGTTCTTTTTTTAGACAAATGTTCCAGTTGTTCTGCTGCAAAACTTACTGATTTGGAACAGAAATATTTATGAAGAGACTACTCTGATATCAGGAATATTTCTGTTCTCCAAATATAGCCACGCTGTAGGCCTTTGAAAAGTCTTCAATCATTAATAGCTTAATTCTTTGCTGATGGTATATTTTTAGAAAGGACAGAGAAGAGCAGTGTTTTTCCCTGCAGTTACTGTTTTTCTGGCAACTCTAGGTCACCACTGGATGTGTTACACCATCAGTTTGATTTGCTCTCTGTTTTATTCCCAAGTCCTGGTTTCCCAATCATTCCTTCTGCATACACGTTAGTTGGGGCTAATTTTCTGTCGGGAGTAAAAGCAGGCCCTTTGAGGGGAAAGGCAGCTGCTTTTGAGACGGACCGCTCTGGACGATGAGTCAAGCCATTGGCCGAGGATAACAGCTCTGTTTCTCGTGCAGAGCACAGCAACAATACAACTGGTAGGTGCTGCTGACTGCCTTTTTCTGGCTCTGTCTGAATGACTTCTGCTAGCACATACGAAGCAGAAACATCCAGAACAAAATCCGGAGAGAACAAGAATTAGTCTGGAAAAAATTTAGTTGGGAAGGAAAGAAAGCAGTATTTGAGTTAGTGACCGATACAGAGGTGGAACCTGAAATCCTCTGTAGGGAGGTCAAATCAAAAAAAGAGCAGTCTTGAAATTGCCTGAACCATCATTAGGGGTGATGGGCAGGAGGATGGGTGGTGGCCAGGGTAGAAAAAGGGTAGAAAATTGAATCTGGACCATGTTAGGGAGAAGGAAGGAGGTTAGTGGTGCCTGGGCAATGAAGCAGGCACTCTGGAGGGCTTTAGGGGGCTCTGGGGGCTCCCAATAGAAGGTTGAGATGGATGAAGAACCGTAACTTTTTTGTGGATGGCCTTGCACCTTGCCATTCTTTTAACAGAGATCTTTGTCCACAATCTGATACACTTCTCTGAAAACATAATAAATATATTCAAGAGAAATAAGCCAAGGCCATACACATGCTGTTGTTTTCCTTGAACTGTTTCTTGTGGTCATAGAAAAGTCTGCCTCTCGCTGATTGTTTTGTTTCCTCCGCGGTCTCACAATACTGTATCCCAGGGCAAGATCTTGTTTGAAATCTGTGTCTCTTTATATAGGATTCCAATCAAAACTTTAATGGCACAGGGCAGTGAGTAGCATTTAATGACCTTCAGTGCTATCACATGAGTCTTTTGGGCATTGACATTGATTTTCCTTATCTTGGCATGTGAAGGCAGGAGTCTCACTCCCTTCTTTAAAGTGTTTGCTGGTGCACACAAGTAGTACAGAATAATCAGGCAGCATCTTTCCAGGCATCACGGCTGGCAGCAACGATGGGCTGCATACACTAGTTTCTTAGACAATCTCCGTTCAGTACCTGAACTTAACAGCATTAATTGCAAAAGCCAGGTAAAAGACTACTCCAGAATGATACTTACGTATTTTACTCAAGAGGTGCATCTGTATTTGAAATCTCTATTTGATACCCAATTTTTTGTGCAGATGTTCATGTTTCTTTTGCAGGGTGAAGGAGAGGTACAATTTTAATGCACAGTTTCCACCCACACAGATCCATAAAAATTTAAATTCTCAATAATAGATAAAGGCAGAAGGGGAAAAATATTGCAAAGGCTATGTGACAAGGAGTAAATCCTGCAAAGCTCTGAGCTCTTCTACTTTTCTTTAAATGTATCAACTTCTGAATAGATCTTAAGAGAAACTGTGATGGGGGTCGTTCAACAAGAAGTGGAGGTTTCTTTCTGCTTATTGCAGTCCTCATCACTTTTTTAATTTGTTACTGCTAACATACAGGCATTTCGTTTAAAATAAGCTAAATTAAACTATGTCAGAATGTGCTTCTTGTATGCATTAAACTTAGAAAGCTGCTTTGTTCATTGATTCAGTGGTGAAAAAAAAAGCAACGCAGACATAGGGCTATTTGAACTCTTTATTTGCCACATTTGCAATATTAATAACACTGTTTCTAGAAGTTGTCACATCAAGTAAAAGATCTTCATTCCAGACTGTCTTTTGGGGCCAAATTGAGACTGGATGCATGCATTTAATAAATTGTAGTCTCAAGTAGTCATTTTTGTAAATAATTAGCTTCAGTGGAAGAATAAGTTAGCATATTGTATGCATCTAATGTTGCAAATGTACATACAGCAAACTTTCCTATTAATCAACAGTCAAGCACTGTAAGTTGGGTCTCATGCATAATGAATTGTTCTTAAACCTCATGGGTTTCATTGATAGAAAAATAAGAGAAAACACAAGTGTAGTAAGCTTTTGAATAAAATTTAACGAGATTGCTCTGCATCCTGTAATTGTTTTGGAATCATTAGAGACCAGATAATTCATCTGTAGTTTTGGGGTGGCTTTAGCCTTCATCTATCAAAGAGAGACTATTTAAATTACACTAAAGTGTTGATAAAATGCATTTTTATTTACTTTCACAATGAAGGCTTCAGTAAAAATGCCAGCTAAATGTATGTACAGTATTTTTAAAGAGTAACGCTGCATGATTGAGTCTTCTTTTAATGCTAACTTTTGTTTTCTAATTATTACTGATTTTTTTCTGTTTGAAAAGTAACACTCTAGCTATATTTCTTTAAGGAAAACAATGAGCTGGAGAGGAAGACCAGCAGGTGAATGCTACTACCGAGATAGCTAGATATGAGAAAAACAGTAAAACAAATAAGCCTTTACTCTTCAGGCAGGGCAGCATTTTATACAGACCTGACTTCTGTTGACTTCGTATGCGTGAGAATTGTGTGTACGATTATCTTCAATCATTTGCTAAATAAAATAAGAAAATGCCATTGAAAAAGTATAAAGTACATAGCCTTTTAAGTTATTCTTCCCCCTCATATCTGTTTAATGACAGAAGAGTTACTTTTCAGATCCCAGAAAATCTGCAATGAATTCTGTTGCTAATTTAAAAATTTATTCAGGAATGCAAAATAAATGGTGACACTTTCCCATCCCCCAATGATGTCTTAAATCAATTGTATTACTAGATTTAAATTCTAATTCAGCAGATCTCTCTTCCATAATGATACCGACAGAATAGGTTAGGGGCCATGCTTGTGCACACTGTGCAGTGACTGAAACTTCCAGGTTCGGTACCCAACAGACTTTGGGTCATACTCGCTCCTTTTCCAGCTGCAGGTACCTCCTGGTGTCTGAATGAGCTGTCCGGCTCAGATTACAGTAGATCTAGAAACTCCTCAAAATTGACTATACTAATGACCTTAGGCCATGCAGATACTTGACCCGCCTGACGTGTCCCAGTTGATCAATGCCTAAGGCAGAGTTTAATCGCTGAAGCTCACTGCCAGGAGACATCCTGTATCTACGGTAACTTGTCAGTTAGTTGAGCCTGTCTGAGAAGCAACGTCCAGAGAAACAGGGATGAAGAAGGAGGGCATATGTTGCACGTGCTGGCTGCAGCAGCGTCTGTTAAGTATGACATCTCATGTGGAAAATGACCCAAGAACCCTTTTTCTCTGTGGTCTCAAACCACTTAAGAGACTCTGTGGTTTTGTCTTATGCTCCGAAAGCTGTTTTGCTTCTAAAATGAATCATAGAGGGAGTATGGCTACATCCTAAGTTCTTCCCTAAGGTGATGACAGAATTGTACTGTAATTGGGTAATATTCCCAAAAATGTTTTCCTCTCCACCCATGGGCAGATTCTTCTCTAAGATCCTTTTCCATAAGCCTGATGTTAAAAAGCCAGACGTTTTTTTCCTACTATGAGGGTAAAAGCCATTCAGAAGTCCACCCACATTCTTATTTTTGCTTGACGTTAAGTAGGTCCGCAGCCTCCAAGAGAACCATGTCTAAATTGCTGTCAGATTGCATCACGCATTCTTGCAGCCTAGCAGGACTACAGGGTCATGTCAAAGCCTATTCTTTATAGTTCCAGGCTGCTACAGCAACAGGCCTCTGGTCTTTCTCCCTTAACAAGAAGATTAGCATGACAGCCACATGGAGTTCTTTACGTGCATTCACAAAACACTTGTTTAGGTTGGGCTTCAATTACAGATTAGAACAACAGTGGAGATTTGACCTCCCTGATGTTGAACTTCTTTTGGGTTTGGGAGTCCAAATCTCTCTCATGTACTTACTGTTTTGGGATGGTTTCTATAATCTTTTCCAATTTTTGGTTTTAGGAGAATTTTGAGAAAATACTTTTAATATTGGCACATAAGATACTGACTAGGGAAGGGAGGGCTTGCTGTTTTGTTTCTTCCCTCTCTACCCTCTGTCCCTCTTCACCTTTATTAAAGCATTCCTGTTGGAGTCTTTTTAATCCTTAATGAGCATAGGATAATTTTGACATTTTTTGGACCTGTTCGAGCCACAAACTTCTAAGAAGTCAAATGGCCAAAAAAGCATCCAAATACATGTGAGAAAAAGCATTCGTGTGTCACAGTGGTAGTTCTTCCCATCCTCTTTACCCCAGCCTGGAGGTACTCTCCGAACTAGAGAAGCTGAGTATTGTACTATCCTATGAATATACCTGCAGATTTCCAGGGACAAACTGCAATGTTTTCTATTGCAAGTTTAATTAAGATTTAGTATCTATTTCTGCTAGGTAGTTCAGTTTCTTTTTCCTGGTTGCAAATCTGGCTACTTGTCATGAAAACATAGGACCTGGAGAGTTTGGCACTGGAGAGCAACTGAGCTTTAGAAACAGCCAAGGCGCATCAGCATTTTGCTTCGGAGGCAGAGATGGTTTCCTTCTCCCCCTTCTTAGCTGCTTGGATGTCCAACCACCGCACATTCTGCAGAAGTTGTTTCTGGTTCTTGTTTTCTCACCTCCTCCTCTGTACTCTTCCTTTCTTAATCTGTCCCCACTAGGCTTCATAATATTGACCTCTTACTACCCAGATTTCACTGCTGAAAAAAACACAAAAGTTGCCTAGGCTCTTTACCTTGATCTGAAGGGTTTGTCCATCTCTGGGGAAAGGGGGCAAGCATTGCTTTGGTGGTGGAAAGCCTATGGCACACTAGTCAGTATATAAAGGCTCTATGAAGCGAAGGCTTGGAGAAAGGGTTTTAGTGAGATTTTGTGCCATCTGCCTCATGACGAGAACAGCTGATGTTTACTTTCACAGCACTCAGGTCAGTCATACAAGGGATCCAAAAGCCTGTTCATTAGGATCAATATTTTTATATTTTGATGTACTAATTGATAGTTTTGCATAAAAGTACTCATGGTCTTTGTTCAGGGAGTACAGTGAGAGAAATTATGGGCATACTTTAAAATAAAACATAAAAAAGGACGTGACTGAATGTCCAGAGATCATTATTTTCTAAATACCTGAAGATAATAGGATATTGCAAACCCAATGATCTTCAGTGCCATGTGTACCACAGTGTCAAAATACAGTGTAGCTGATGAGTGACAGCCTGCAAAAGATCAGAGTTAACATGATAGATTAGAAGACTGGGAAGTTGTATGTAAAAACACATATTCCATAGGGGGTTTGGGGGTGATTTTTGGTTTGTTTGTTTTTTCTTTTGTCTTTATCTCTGCTGTTATCTGAGTGGAACTGTTGTAGTTGTTATAGTCATATGATAATGTATTTACCTGAGTATTTACCAGTGGCCGTTAGCTAACTGCACTCTAAGGACATAAGGAGGTGCAATTTTTATTCTTGTTAGTTTGGGGGCTCTTTTGTTTTGTCTTTTAAACAAGTGAAGATGAAGGAGAACCGTCATTGGCCTTCAGCATCTCTAGCAATGTGTATAGACCTCCTCGTAGGCTAACCACTGGAGGGTGAGGTAGTCGTCCAGGGATAAAGCATTCAAGTGTATCTGGTTACAGGCAGTGGAACCTGGGGCTGTATGTTACGTTCAACCAATCTATTATATTTAAGAGTTGCAGGTGCCTATATGACATTGTCATAATACTTTCCTACATTTACCTTTATCCTAAGGAAATTGACAGCAGAGCCAGTGCGGTACGTTCTCCTTACTTTAAATGACAATTCAAGGTCCATCTTGTGATGCTTCAGTTCAGTTTTGTTAAGGATGGATTGAGGCAAAAAATATCTCAGAAATAAAATAAATCATTAAGTAAATTGATACCAGTTTAGAACATGGCTACTCACAGTGGTGCTGCGTCCTGAAACATCATGTTGCTCTGGTTTTCATAACGGCCAAGCTATTTAGAATGATCCTGCAGCCAATTTGCTGCTTACATGTTTGTTTTGGAAGCATATTGGCCACTTCCACTTCTTGGCAAATGGTTTGGAAGAAGCCTGCTAAACTGAAACAGGTGGTGGTTCTGATTTTCTCCACCTCTGTTAAAACCATTTTTTATATAAGAAGTCATAAAAGAGATAAGACTGGGATAAGCACCTCCCAAAGACCCCAGTCAGCTGTGTGGACCCCAGAGCCCAGTGGTTTCCTTAGGTTTGTCTGACTTAAAATAAGCAGCTTCAATGGAAATGAAAGTGTAGGATGGCAGAAAGAGCAGTGCGGGCCAGCTGTCATATGGGCAGACTAGAGCAATGAGTCTGGCCCTGGGATCCAGTGGACTCCCTTGGCTAGGAGTCAAATGTACCATGAGTCTTGTGCTTCACCACCAAGGACTGAACAGAGGGGCTGGAGCTCCGCCGGCAGCAGCAGTCATTCCTGGCCTCAGAGGGAGTCCTCTCTTGGCTAGGCTGGTGAGAAATGAGCTAAACTGTGTCAGCCAGAAGCTGGTCCTTGCAGGTTTTGCATCAGCAAAGTTAAGCTCCTTTGCTCGTACTAATGAAGAGTAAGATGTACATTTTGAGGGCTCAGAACCACAAGCAAGAGTCATTGTATGAATGTTCACTGAGGAAAATCTGAAGTTTCTTGCACTTTTAGATGAACACGCTGATTTGATTTTCCTATATAAAAGTAAAAATTAAGTTTTGTTGAATCACAAGTTGAAGACAAGCTTTCCATAAGGAAAGCATAGAGCAAATGGCTACTTTGGCTGTCATTTTGTTAGCTGTTGGCTGTTGGCCACTGGTGGCTGTGCAGCCAGGAGAAAGTCCCTTCCTCTAGGGCTCACTGAGGGGAAGAACAGTAATACAGCAGGTGCCCTGATTGCTGCTTGCTCATTGCAAAAGACTGGGTACAAGTAATTAATATGAATGTTGGATGGGTGCCTCTAATATACAATTGCCTTTTTCCTGTCTTTCTTGACATTAGAGATGATAAAATATTAATGTATACAGCAGAGTGTTCAGAAAACTTCCAAGGAAGCATAATATTGAAGAGAGGAATTTCACATGAAGGGGGGGAACTTTTACATAATCTAACTCATATGCTCTCCTTTTCTTCTTATGGATGTTTGGGGACTACTTTTGTCTTATTTTTTGAAATGTATGTGTGGTTTAGTTCGAGCAAAGTATGGCTTTGAAGCCTCAGAAAACTATTTTAAAGACAGCTGGTGTTTTAAGTTGAATTTTTAATGACTAGGTAGTTTGTAGAAGGAATGCCGCTATGCAACTTAGGAAAGAAAAAGGGGAGGAGGAAAGAGAGGGGAGGAGGGCCAGTAGAAGACCTATGCATTAGTTATGTTCTTTCTTTATCTTTATTAATGCTGTCAAATTCCCAGGAATAGTTATTAGCATTTCTACCCAAGTTGAATTAAGGTGAAATGTTTTGGGTTTTTTTTGTTTTTTTCTGCCAATTAGAAGCTCTCAGCCCACTGTGCTGGTGAATTGGGTGTGTATTCCACAGGAGAAGAAATCAATGAATTCCTATCAAGCACCATCTCTTCTTGCAAAGCTTTTATTTCCTTGACCCAGGGTAGAAGATGGCACGTGTTGTGGACATCTGTGGTGGTGAAGTGGTGGGAGAACTGTGCCCCTAAAAAAATCTGGAGATGTTCAGCAGTGGCAAGGCACTATTCTTAAAAACAGCCATAAAAAAACTAAGCCTTGCACTATCTGAACAGTCCTGCCAGGGAACACCTTTATTCTGTAGCTTACTTTTAAATGTAGAGCTGATGTCCAGAAGGTTCAGTCAGGCCTTTCAGCCAAGCTCTGAGTAACCCCTACCCAGCATTACCCTCAGCAGTAGGTGGTGTGCCTCGCTGAAACCTGGCTTCTGGCTCCCGCCTGTTTCAGGGGAAGAGGACCATCGTTTGCTGCTCTTCGAGAGCTGGAGGAAATTACAGTACCTTTCTGCCAACTTCAAGTTGGAGCGGATGGGGGAGAGCTGCGATTCCAGCTGTTCATTATCTGTTTGCTCTCAGAGAGAGCTGATGCAGAGCCGTGAGGAGATGTAGTCTCTCATTTTTATTATGATATTACAGTCCAAATCATTTCCAGACTCCAGAGTGTATGAAACAAGATGATGTGAAAACCATAAGGTTGCTAGTTTTGAATGTTTTCTCTGCTCCTCTGGATAAATGGAGCAGAAAAGTCTACCAACTTCTCTTGGAGATTTCAAAGGCATTATTATATTCTATAGTTATTATGTTGTAGTAGCTTTAACAGTCTACAATAAAACTGAGCCCTGTTCTGCTGAGCGCTGTACATGTGCAGAATAAAAGATGATCCTTGGTGTCGAGAACTGGGTCTGAGGTCCACATCATACAAACAGTCCTGTGAAAAAGTTTATGCACAGATTCTCATTCAGTCAAGTCTTTTTTTAGCAAAGAGATTTTTAAATACCAAAACAACATAAAGTCAACATCACTTTTATAAAGCAAACCAATACTATTTTCCTTTCTCCCCAGAGGCAAATCAAAAGCTGTAATTAATCTGGGCAAAAAATGGAAAGGGAGAACTACGACTGCACTTACTCGTTAGTTTTTTGGCAACCTGGATCCTAAGCTGGTTTTTCATTTCCTTGTGTTTTTCTTCCCCTCCAAGCAATCAGCTTGGTGTATTCTTGGGCTACCAGAGTATTTCGTCCTGGCGCCATATCCCTGTTCTTCCATACCTTCCTCCCTAATCACTAAGTATGTGGTCACCGGTGGTTAACCGTTAGTCAGAAAGCGAATTGGGGTTGAGAGAAAAGGCAAAGATGTTTGATCGCGCCCCAAAGGAGTGAGAGTGCCCCGGCACAGCTCCTGACGGCACATCACTCGCTCTGTCCGGAGGCAGGGAGCACACCGGTACCCTGTTGTTTGCAGCTTCAGGAGCTCTGGTGGATCAGGCAGTTGAAGGGGCAGGTCTTTTTGCAAAGGTACTTTGTGGCAAAAACAGACTTGGGGTGTCTTTTATCTCATTAGTGGTAGGTACATCACACGCTTCATTTTCTCAGGCTTTCAGCTAGGATGTAGCTAATAAAGTATTTTCTCTTATTTGCAGCCTACTTGAACATACCGGGGAGTTCATTTTGTTCTACTTTTTCCCCGGAACTGCATGGCAGAACTCGTTTTCTGTCTTTCTTCTTTTGGCTCCGATTCTGCTGCATTCTGATTATTGCTGCAGTTCTCTCCCCTTTCTACTGCCTTGCAAAACATCCAGCCCATCACCGGAAGACTGTCTTGTTGGGTTCTTCTTCTGGGATCTGGCTCTATTTCCAGATGGAGAGAAAACAAAAAGAGAAGACTTTAATAATCAGAAAACTTCGGGACGGCTTATCAGTGGCAGGAAAGGTTCTGGATGCGAGAAGATTGCCGGCTGTGCTTGCGGTTTTGGCAGTCGTTCTCAGTGTTGTCTACTTCTCACTCTTCCCTGTAACGCTGGCCCTTCGTCGTTTCTCTCCCGTGCGTTCGTTGCTAAGGGGCTGTGTGTATTTATGGGTGTACGAAGACATTTCCCTGGAGCTTCCTGAGGCACACCCACAGCAACGCGACCTCACAAAGTACCAGGAGTTCTCCACTGATCCTGCTTTGCTGAACTGAAAGCAAGTAGATTTGGAAACATGGTTGAACGTTTGCAAATGCTGTGTTTATGTTTTCAGTACTCCTGTAGCGGCATTGTTCCTCCTCCCCCCCCCCCCCCGAGAAAAAGAAGAAGAGAATAGCACGGGGAAAAGTACTCCTTCATGTTTGCAGGTGCTTTCTGTTCCTTTGCCTCATTCTTGAGTATGTTGAAAATATGAGCTGCTGTTTAAAACTGAATGAATTTTCAATTGCTTCCTGCCAATTCAATAGGAGGAGGAAAGCAGCAGCCGGCCCCAGTAGCCGGGAGGGAAGAGGGAAGTGGAAGGGGCTGGTTCTGCGGGAACGACTTCCTCCTCGGTGTCCGGGGTCCGCGGGAAGCGTGGCTTCTCCTGCTGGGAGAAAGCCCCAGAGCCTCTCCTCCAAACGGGAAGCGCTTCCTCCGCGGAGGCCAGGCAGCATTGACGGCTCGGCGTGGTCTTCTCTTCTTGCTCCTCGACATTTCCCACTTACCCATGGCATTTTCCTCTCACCTGTCTTTCATTGCAATGGCTTTGCAGGTGTAAACAACCTTGCGTTGTTATTGCGTTTCAGGAGCTGATAAAGAATCAGGTTTTGTAATTGCTGCTATGAATTATCTCACTGTCGTTAGAGTAGGAAAAAATGAAAGAATTGGAGTCTGTGACTCAACGTTGAATGTTTTTGAGGTTATATGTTTTCCTGCTAACGTGGGGAGTATGAATATTCTTTTTCATAATGCAAATGTAAAATACTGAAAGTGATGTGAAGTTCAGCCTCTCTGCATGAGAAAATATGTGAAACAATTCCTACTGAGAGGCTTCCTGATGCAGGGAAACGCTTGCCTTATTACCATTATTTTATATATGTGTGTGTATATATATACATATAAAATAATTTGATTTCCATTTTTCCCTCCTGCACTGCAATATCGTTTCCCGTTCGAAGACAGAGCGGGTCTCGCGTTACCTTTTTTCTTTCCTTTCTGTAGCAGCGAGCGTATCTGGCTTATGGAGGTGGCTCTCTCTCTTTTGCAGTGCCGGGGAAGCCCCAGCGACGTGCGAGGTGGGCGCCGGCGCCGGGGCGCTGCTGGAGCCGCTGGAGCAGTGCGTGGCCTGGCTGCGAGCCTACTTCTGCGAGCCGGCGCTGACGGCGAGCCTGCCCGTGCCCGCCTTCCACCACCCCGTCCTCCAGCGAGGTGAGCCACCGCGCCGCCAGCCCGCCGCGCTCGGCCACCCTCGCCGGCCGGCCGGCAGCGTGGGACGCTCAAGCGCGGCGGCTGCCTCCCGGGGCCGCGTTGGCTTTGGCGCGCCTCGCCGTAATTCTTGGCCCAGGTGGTAACAGCGACGCGGTTCAGCTCCTGACATGTGCTGGCTGAAAGGTTTGAACGTGAACACATCTGCCTGGGAGCAGATTTTTCAGAAAGGTTATTGTTAACTTAAACTGTCTTTCTGGCAGCGACGCAGGGAGTGAGGCTTATAAATGGACATTTCGTCAGTCCTATGGAAACAGTTGGTGATGGTTAAGTTACGTAAGGTAGCTATGGTTTTATGTTTCTGGTTTGTTTTACGTTTGATTCCTCGAAGTCAGTGCAGATAATTTTTTTAATAAAGAACAAGTATTGTTACAAAGTAGGTGAACTATTCACATATTTACATCAAAACATGACCTGAGAGAAGTTTCTCCTTAGCATGTAACATTTATTGGATTTTTTTCCTGAAGGCCTCTAAGTAGAAGTCAATTACATGAAACGAAATAGTAGACTCCAGCACACACACAAAAAAAATCGCAGAAGTCTGCTTTTTGCAGTAGCCTTTTGTCTCTCCATGAATGTAATCCTTTCCCAGTGAACTAAATCTTCTTTTTAGAGAACTATGCTTGGAGTGTATTAGGTAGCATAATAAAATAGCACCAAAAAGGGGCTAGTCTCCTCTACGCTACACAAGGTAAGATAGTACTATTTTTTATATAAACTTTTATACTTTTTTTGTAGTGTTCTAGCCAGAAACATTCTTCTCCTTTTGGAAGTTAGTGCCAAATTACGGCTCCCAAGAGTAAAAGTACTGAAGAGGGGTTACTGACCTTCTCTACTCTCCCCACCCTATTCCTGTTCACTTCATTTCAGCTTGGTGTGTAGGAGTGGATTTTAAAGAATAGGAGCTGTACCTAAGTACACATGCAAAATTGTTGTCAGTTTTGCACGTGGAAAATTACAGTCATCTTATAGGCACACCTTCGCAAGTGCTATCTATTTAACTCGTCTATTGCTAATTGCTGGTTTTATTCAAATTTGTACAAATAATAGGTTTCCTCTTGTTAGTACGCTTTCTTATCCTTAAATATCTGATGTTAGCTGCGAGTGGGAAAACAAAGTCAAAATGCAGCCGTTCTACAGGATGTTCCACAGATAGTCAGGTTATTCTTTTGGGAAGGGAAAAGTCTTAAATTTTATTAGCTTTCCACAGTATCTTTATTTTAATGGTAAACTTTTGCACTAATCATTGCATGTTATGAACATTTCTCAATGCAACATCTTTCGTAGACAAATTACAGGGTAAGTACTGAATATTTTCAAAACTTTCTGAAACTTGTGTACTGCACTGTCCCACTAATTTTTATACAAACATTATGTTTAGCAACTGCTAATACATTTTTTTAGAAGTATTAGTGAAACTATCTCATTAACTTGTGGCAAATTAAGAAATAATGAAACTATGATACATCATTTGTCAAAAATGCCAAAATGTGGAACTCCAGAAAGTGCTCATGAAGTGAAGTCAATGAAATTACCACCTGACAGTTTCTTCCCATTTTTTATCAGACGGGTTGAAATTAAAGAGTGCTGTTGTGAAAACTTTAGGGTTGGAGTGAATATGAATGGGTGGAGCTGGGTGGGGAAATTGCCACTGCAATTACTGCTGTTCCCGTTCCACCTATTCTTTGAATAAAAACAGAGGAGTTCTGTTTCCAAGATAATCCGCTAGAAGCTTGTAAAACATTTAAAGTAATGCTTATTCCTTTTCCTAAATTGACTGCCGAATTTTTTTTTTAGCTTGGCTAGTAAAATGTTTCGGCCGGAGAGTAAGTATTGCTGATCTCGCTTTAGCTGCTGGTTTGGGGTTTCATACTGGGGTATGCTCGCGCCGGCAGAGCGGAGCCTGTCCTTGGGCAGGCTGGGATGTGCCGAGCCGGGCCGGGCCAGGAGGCCTCCGTTCCCGCAGCAAGGCTGTGCCTGCCCGGCGGCTCCGCGGCTCCCAGCCCTGCCGCAGGTGGGCTCTTCCAGGGAGGGGGCGTCTGCAGCCGGCTGGCTTCCCACTGAACAGCCTGGCCTCATACGGAGCAGCAACGGTAATGGGCTTTGACCTTCTGTATCACAGGTTCAGTGTTTTGGAGGACTGAGGTATGTTTTTCTCATTTTAGCATGTGCAGATCCAGGTTTTTTTAATTTAGTTCAATTATTTGTTCTTGGACTAAGACCAGGTGTGCATGTTTTATGGTGGGGGGGGGAGGCAAGTACATAATGGAAATGCTGACACAGTTAATTGGCACAAATCACGCTGATGTGATACTGTTTTTATATACCCTCTCACGTGTTCTTCTTGGTAATTCTTTCACATAATAGAATAAATGGGTATTGGAAGGCAAGTGGAAAATATATGTCAAAATTTTTGAGAAATTATTTTTAAAAGTTATTTAGTAGAAAAGTAAGGTCAAAACTGCGCATTATAATGGATTATATGCTACATTTCAATTTCTCTGTAAGTCAGAATTACAGAATTGCTAAATTAAGAATTTGGTATTTATTTACTTTTTCACATTTACACTTGAAAGTGCCTGCTCGTTCCTCCAGGCACTTCAAAATGCAGAATAAACATAAGTGGGAGAATAAGACCCCAAAGCAGCGAAGGCTCGCCTCCTCGCCCTGGTTGCCATCCACGTGTGCCTCTGCTCAGCAGCCGCCCCCCTAACCGACCATCCAAACCCTCAGCCCTTCTTTTCTCTCCCTTTCCTGTGAATATGACCACGTACATTGTAGTTCTTTTAAATTAGGTGGTTTGAGCTAAATCGAGTGTTTTTGTGATAAGGGCTGATGATGGGATATTTTATTTCTTCTTAATCAGTGTTTATGTCAAGAAGCTTTTTTTTTTTTTTGACTTTTGCTGTGGTAGCATCATCTGAGGGCAGTAAGGGTTCTGCTTATTTTATGACAGCAATATTAAGGAGCTTCCTCATTTAATAAAATGAGACTTTAAAATAAATGTAAAGTGCTTTCAGAATGAAGCACTTCTCAATAAACGATCGGTTTTCTGCAGTTACCTTTGTGGAGAATGTTACGGCATAGCTCCTTGTGGAGAGAAAAACATGACAAGTCGACTTCAAGTTAACAAAAGCAGAGATACTGGCAAGTTTAGAAAGTGAAGGTACGCTCTTGCCTCTTTCCACAGTGGTGCTGCACGGTTTTTGACCACCTGAAAAAATGTTGACCTAGGCTTTATTTTCCTATACTCCTACAGAAGAGAGACACCCATCCTCTTTTGAACATCAAGCACCATCCAGCAGTCTCTGAGGAGGAGGCCCTATACAATACAATAGCCATTTCGTTAGGCGATCGTGATTTGCTTTTCGAGAGCATATGCATGAGCACCCGAAGTACAGAATTAACAGTTCCTTCTTGTTAAGTCATCGATGGTAACGTTTGAAGGTGGAATGCTGGTGGTGTAGCACAGTTTGCGTTACAGCAGTGATCTCATTAGGTGAAAGAAAAAGGCCCGTTTACTCCAAAGTAAAACCAAGTTGGAAATCCAGGGTATGCTCTCTTTCTGTCATCTTTCTCGTTTTCATGGATTCTAGGAACTTCCTTTTCATTTGCAAGATCCCCAGAGGGAGGTGTACAAGTAAAAATTTCCAAGCTAGTTTCTCAACACCTACAGAAGTTGTCAGCTTACAGGCTTCCCAGTTTAGCGCATGCAGCCAAAATCTTTCTGAAAACGTAATTAAAAAATGGGAGTTTTCAAAGATTTATGTCATGGCCAACGCTAAATGGAAATTCATAGTGCAAAGAAAGGTAGTTTTTACTCCCTAAAGCTTTTTTCCACCTCTCCGCGGCACGGCTTTAGGGTGTTAGATCTCAGAAAAATCACAGAAGGCTTGTAGGGGAAAGCGATTAATCAGTCTTAAAGTATAAAGGTCATTAGCCCCCTGTATAAAAGAAGATGAAAAGTTGACCTTGTTATTATTTTGAAATCTATGTATGAATTGCTTGATTTGTGAGTTTTTGAAATGGTAAAGGAAATGTTAAATGGCCAGTGATAAATTTCCTGACTTTTCTTTATTTATTTTCTATATTCTTTGTTTAGTTTTATAAACTTACTGGTTGAGATGCCAGAAAACATTGCAGCACTGGACGCTGTAGTAAAGAACAGTTGTATGCTTTCAAACCAGATGGCTTATTAGAGAAAGGAGACCAGAGGAAATTGGACACACGAGCGGGTTTTCCTTTAGCTGGTGACGAACAGCAGCCCTCAGGCTCTGCTCTTTCTCCAGGAGTGCCATGCGCGCGGCAGCCATCTCAGAACGAGGGCCTTTAGCTGGGCAAAACTTGCTTTTATGCTCCTGAGCTCCAGTCGGGTCCTCATATAGAAGGTGCAGACCCCAAGTGGAGGTATCTTCTGTAAGTGGTGTTGGCTGTATTGCCTTGCTAACAGAGGGAGGGGAAAAAGAGCTGTGCAAAAAGATCGTTGCATGTGGCTAAGGCTGCATTAGTAAAGCGTACAGCGCGGTGAGAGCAGTTTAGTGAAGTGAGAGCGGTTGGTGCTGGCGCCCAATGTGCGTGCCGTGCCTTTCCAGAAGGGCTTTCCTTGGGGGCTGTCCTTTGGGCTGGTTCCACCAAGTGCCCGTTTGAACCATATCTTTGGGGTGAGTTTCATCCAAAGGGAGCAGGTTGTGCCCCCTGTGACTTCTCCTGAATGTGAACAACAGGAAGAGGGACTGGTTAGTGGTTTCAAAAGCAAGCCGATGAGCCAAGCTAAAATATGAATGCTGTATATGTGTGTGTGTGCATGCATGTGTGTGCGTGCATGTGCACGTGGGCAGGTGGACAAGCTAGAGGAGGAGCAATTAGAACTGAGGTTGGGGCCCAAAAAGGTGAGCTTTGCAAGCCAGCTTGGTAGTTGAAATTTCCGTTCTATAATGCATGGTATTAATCCAAGAAGGGATATTGATGAAACACCTCATACATAATGGGAGCAGAGAGTCTTCAAAGAAAGAGGAACATACCTCCATTCTCTCTTCAAGATGGCTTAGTTCTGCATCCAGGTCTGTAATCAATAATTACCTTGTGATTTCCTGAGAACCTTCTCTTTCAGAAACTCAAACCACGGCAAAAGAGATTAGTGAACCTGGCAAAGTCACCTCCACAGGACAACAAAGCACACTATAAAATATTTGTTATTGACTGAAGAAACTATTTACTTTTATAGTTCTTGCCTCACCTTTGTGGAATCTGACTAGTTTTGCTCTCATGTTGTGCACTAACCAGTCCTTTTTTGGTTTTGCATTTGTTTGTTGAATCTCTCATTTTAGAAAGTTATCTCTAAAGGAAGTGTTTCCACATGAGTTACAGCTTTCCTGTCCCAAATTAATTTTCCTGCCCTGACCCAGGTACCCCCTTGCACTGCGCAAGATAACTTCCCGTGGAAGGTGGTCTGTGTTCAGGAAGTCATGCGGTGTCTGTAGGGTGCTGGCGAGGAGACACATGCGGTTAGGTACAGTTCTGACCAGGCACCCTGTGATCAAACCTCTAAGACTAAAAGACCATCTTTAACCACTGTGGAAGAGGATTAGTAGCATCTTGATTGCTCTGCCACCATATTGCTAGTGGAACAAAGCAATCTCTTTGCTTTACTATTGCTCCATAAAATTATTCTAAACTAAAAAAAAAAAAAAAACTGGATCAATTTAAGGTAGAAAAATAAATATTTTGTGTTCTGCAATTCAGCAAAGACAATGCATTTTTCTTCCTTTTAGTGGTAGAAATGCTCAAATAATAAACAAGTTTTCTGAGGATAGTGGAGCTATTAATTTAGTTTGCTTCTAAGACAGCAGATTCAACATCCCATGAATGCTTATGTTGAAAAGAATTGTTTTTAAAGATGCTACTACTTGCCCTAATTACCTAGCATACCCTAGAAAGTACATTTTTCTTTCACGTACAACTTAGTCAGATACTTTTTCAATATATAAAGACTACAAAAATAAGAAAATTATTTATAGTTTATAGTATTAAGGTCAATTCAGATCTTTTTTCCTTTACTTTAAATTAAAACTTTTTTTTTATGTTTATATATAGGCACACACATATGCAAAATATCTTTCTTTAGATGCTACCTGATAAAGCGAGAAGGTTTCAAACTTCAGGTGCTGGTTTATTGATTACAGGATAGCAACTCTGTACTTAGTTTTAGTGGGAAAGAGGTGGCTGGTGGTCAAAACGTAGCTCCTTAGTACATAAGAACCAGTAAACTACTTTTCAGGAGCCTCAGAAGCCAAAAAGGAGGTCTGAGGCCTGCCAAAGCTGGGAGTGGAAAAGGCAAGAAAGAAACTGATCCAAAGAGTAGAAGTAGGCGGGAGGACGCTCAGGAGATGCCAGAGCAGATCTACAGCTGTCCTGGATCGATCCTGGAGGTCACTGCATGGCCAGCATGAGCATTCTATACAATGAAAAAACATACAGCGTTATGTTATGGTGATTTACAATTTTGAAGAGAAAAGGAGAAAATATACTCCCTTTATTAGCTTGTAATTCTTACAGTAATAGCCTGTAGATATAGATGAGACATTTATCTATAGAGACATACATATGTCTGGAAAAGGCATATGTAGTTTCAATTTTCTTCAGTCCTCAATAGGAAAAATGGAAAATTCAGGTTACAGAAAAACCTCCAGGATCCCTCCTGTCTCACTATCGTGTCTGAATAGTCATCTAATTTCCAGTGAAAAATGGAAAATTCAGTAGAGTTCAATTAGGAAAGTATAAATCTGACAGCATTACTAGGTCATATTTATATTCTGCAGAATTGAATTGCATTATAGGTGACCTACTCTGGAGGAAGGCAAGGCTTGCCTTTTCCCAGAAAAATGCAAATCATCATTCTCACCATTTATTTATTTTGCAGTTTATGAAAGGACAAATTCTCTCAATTTTGCTGTAGAGATTCATTTCATCGAATAGAAAAAGTTGAGAATTATTAGTGACTTTCACTTTTTTCATTCCTGCAGCTTCATCAGGCATGCAAATACATTTCTATTTAGGCTTTTAGCAAATGTTATTTTAAAGTAATATGAAGTAATCTGCTTGAAAACGTTAGTACTTCACAGATCTGGACATGGCAGATTCAAGTGCAGAGAGATGACAAGTTTTCATATTTCTGTCTGCCAACACAAAATTCAAATTCCATAGACTGGCAGCTTCTTTTATTACCATTTCATGTGAGAATAGTTTTGATAAGCAGAAAGTCACTGTTTTGTTAGACATTTAATGGATTTTTACAATCCAATACTTTCATACAATTTTCTTCAAACAGAAATCAATCGTCTCCAACCTTCAGAAATGAAAACAACAAAAGCTAGCCCCGTTACTTTTATGTCCTGAATTCTTTTTCCGGTTCGGTTCCAACCTGGCCCATTTTTTGGCACGTGATCTTTGGAAGATCCTAAGTATGGGAGACAGCGGTATATAGGTCCTGTTGTGGGGCAGGGTGTGCAAGAGCCAGTTAATTAAAAAAATGCATTGTATTTTCAGAAGGATAATTCTTTTTTGTCAATATCCTTGACATTAATTATAGATAGGCCCAAGTCAGAATAAGTGAGAGTTACCTGAATAGAAAGTTTATCTTTTAGATTTTAGTGGATTAAAATAGCTGCCGAGACGTGTGAATGTGGAAATTCCTCCAAAACCAGACTTTTTTTTCAAGTGAAAACCTTTCTGTCCGTCTGGTGTCTGCCGCTCCTCTGAGAGTTGGCGGGTGCGCCGGCGTGGGGTGGCAGGAGGCGGGCAGGCAGAGTCTGCACCGTCCTCAGCTCTCGTCTTCTTTAGGCGAGATAGCACCGTCTGGCCTTCTCGCGTCCCCTCCTTCTGTCGAGAAGTTTCTGGGACCTCGTCTGGCAGGAGATCACAGGCACAACGGTACCGTGAGGAGTCTGCTGTCCACAATCTTTATAAAGTCAGTATGCTCAAAAGCAGTTTCTTAATTCCAGGAGTTACATTGACCAGGGTTTAAAGAATACTTTGACCGAACCTGGTAGCGTTTGCCGTTACTGCTTATGTGTGTAAGAGTAAGAACTGAAGGTGGAGAAGAAAAAAATGCCCATCTGGAAAACCACCTCTTTCATCTGTAGGCTTGTGGTCGTCGTCTTTTCCTGGATCCCCAGGTCCTAGCAACCTCAGAGCAACGCAGGCGTATGAGGAGTAAGTTTCATTTAATTCATTTTTCCTTTGATTTCTTTGCTTACTTGCCACACTTAAAGCCCCGTGCAGTGTTTGCACCCCATTTAATACACAAATATGAAAGCCGGATAAAAGAATTTTATGAATATGCCCCTTACACCCATTTTTTTAATGAACTTTCGGCCAGGTTAGACTTAATTATTTCCCCTTATCAATGTGAAATATCATCAATAGTCATATATATTTAAGATGTTTTGTATTTCAGATGCAAAGTGTTTAGTGTCACTGTTACTACGGTAACCACCTTGTTTCTAAATACTTTTGTTAATAAAAAACCATTTTTTTATTATTTAAAAATAATTTTTCACAAAATACAAAAACATAATAGCACTTGTAATGTCCTTTTTGTGAGGGGTAGATAGATGAACTCATCTGCGAGGAAGCCGTTTTCTGATCTGGATACTTTGCCGCTGCTTGACCTGAGAATGCCCCTTTCTCACCTATTCCCACGACATTTTGCTATTTGTCCTTTCCGAGTTTGCGAATGCGAGAGCTGACCAGTATATTCTAGGGAAAACATGGAGTTGCTTAGCTGCAAAAGCCTACTTTTTTTATTAGAAATTTGCATCCCCCACTCTTCTCAGAATAAAATATGCAAGAACCAACATAAATGGCATACTCTTTTTTTCTTTCTTTCTTTTTTTCCCCCTGATTTGGGCCTTTGATGTTCAAGAGGAGCCCATATTAAAGGACATCCCTAGAAGGCTGTAGAAATTGTTCCTATTTATGACAAATGTAAAATAGTACAAATCTAGCTGAATGTGATGGTGTCATTAGTTTGTGAATCGCATCCTTGAAAATAACTGTGGAGGAGCCAAATCGGTTTAAAAGAAGATAACAAAATGGTTTAAGCTACTTAGGTTGAATGCCAATTATATTTTAATATTCAACTGAGCATATTTTACTAAGAAAAAAGGCAGCGTCGACGCATGCATAACTCATTGGCAGCGTCGACCAGCTGTGCCACTCTTCTCTTCGAATCACTTTGTGCATTTTAGTAGCATGGTAATTTAGTAGAGAACTACCTGAGTGATGGCATTTTCAATGAGCAGGTAATCTACAGAGAATTTTTATATGGTTATGAGTTCTGTGCTTCAGCCTGGCAACACAAAAATACATCAAGACCAATTACGGTATCAACTTTCAGCGTGATACCCTTGCCACGCAAGTGCATGTATTTCTGCCCCAGGCATTTCAAATTGCATCTAATTTGAAATCTTTGGGGTTTTAATTAAATTTCAGAATATATGGAATTCTTCATTAGTACCTGCTCTGAATAGCAGATTATACTTCTCTCAGTCTCTCGTTAAAGAAGTAGGCTGTGGTAAATAGCATGTTCAAGAACTGATCATTTGTGGTGCCTGGATATTGGGAAAAGAAATAGTGAAATGCAAAATAATATCAAAAAGATTATTAGTCCAGAGAGGGACTCTTGATTTGTATTTTAATGGAATTTTACATTTCTCTTAATGATTTGCAAATTGTCCTCTGATTATAAGATGCATTAAGCTTTTCATTTTAATGGAGAGACACAGCCATTAGCAGAAATTTTTTCTGTCTTCTTTTTAGAGTGCTTCCCTGCAGCAGATAAATATTGAAACCATTAACACCTTTTGATGTACTTTATAGTGCTGCAGCTTGGACCAATACGTGAATGAATGTGGCCTTTTATATTTTAGCACTTTACTTGAAGCTCATGATTGTCTTTACATGGGTGAACAATGAATGAAACTATACATTTTCAGGCAAGCAATAAAATAATATGTATTTCCCTATAATTAGTGTTTCAGATGTTTCAGTGAATATCATGCATATTTAATGCAAAAAGAAAAAGTAAAGCCAACAAGAGTCAAGATCTGAAATTCAGATTGAGACTGCTCTGACCTTGTCTGACCATTCTTTAAGGGAGAAGGGTTATGATGTTCTTTTTGGGAGGATTTGTTAAGAATTCACAAATGATTTCTCAGTTGCGAAATACACAAATATAGTCTTTTTTGTAGAAACAAAAATATACGTTCTTCATTCATCAGTCTGAAAGTCAGACTTCCTGCTTGCTTTCAGCTTAAAGTGATCCCTTAAATTTTGTATGAACACATTTGACTGTGTATCTTAATTTCATTGGGTTTGGCTGAAGGGCATGGAATGAGAAAAAAGTTTTTGTTTTTGTTTTTGTTTTTTATGGCAGGTTATGAAGCGTAGGTAGTATTTTCATGGTAGTGGAGAACTATGTAAAATAATTGGTCTATTAGATCAGGTAAATGTGTTCTTTGGCAACTTATGAAAATCCCTGCAATATTGTTTAGGTACTTTGGAAAAGAGATTCATTCTTTCAGAGGTACTAGCTAAGGGCGTTTATAATGAGTTATGCTGGTAGATGTTCTTTTCCCCAACCCCACATGCGTCTTACTCCCCAAATAAGCTGGAATTCTGGAATTTCTATCTGCCTTTTTTAAACTTTTCCTTTCTTGGCACTTTACTCTTCCTGCAAGAACTTCCTCCAAACAAGATGGTTACTTTAGGGCTGCTTGTTAATTTAGCAATCTCCAGTCTCTGAAAAACCATCGGGGTCACTGATAGGACTTCTCCAGTGTTTGCTTTCAGGATGTCTGTTTGAATAATTTGAGTCTTGGGAATTCAAATTGTAGTTCATTTAGCAATACGCCGTGTACGATGGCATTGTCACCAGTCAAGAGGCTAGGCAGTTTTACGAAATCACGGTTTATGTCTCCACAGTTATTTTGCTGACTGCTTAAATATATGTTCCTTTAAAAAAAAAAAAACTCTAATATAACTTTGAGGTTGAAGCCGGGAAATTCTAAGAACTAATTGCTGCTGCTTTCATATATGCCTTGAAAAGATGTTGCATCATTTGTGAATTAGTGTTTGCAAAGTGCTATGTAAGTGTTTAGCTTCATACATTAGCTATTTCTAATTCAATAATGAATTAATACAAACGAAAAAGAAAATCAGGACTTTGATACTGACTTAATTTGTATGCAGTAAGCAAATAGTTACATTTTATTACAGTTAAGCAATTTAATGAATATTATTTTTAACTTGCACATTTACAGAGCAACTTAGAGAAATCCAAAGAAATCACTATTCATATTTTGCACAGACAACCAAAGATTCCATACGTTACTTTGCTCACGTAACAGAGGACATTTGCATTACGTATTTCAAAGTTAAAATATATTAATTTTCTAGGGCAGGTTATCTTTGGTAACATGCTCTTCACAAAGCAACTGAGGGTGCAAATTTCTTGATCCAGAGTCATTTGGGAGTGGATATTTGGGGCCATGTTGAAAAATGAAACTCTGAAAACACCTCATCAGTGTAATTCTAAGTGGAATTACAGAGCAAAAGCAATTATGCTTGCAGCAGCAAAAACTACAGGAGAGATGATCATACATCCCAGCCTAGCCCCCCAGTTCACACGCAGGTCCTCTGCCACCAGCCTGCCTACAGGAAGCACTGGAAGCACTGTAATACATGTTTTGACATAAGCCAGTTGTTAACAATAATTGTGAAAGTATTGTTTTGAAGAAAGAGATGCACAGTTACTTTCTCTGAAATAGCCTGGCTTGGTGTTATCCTGTTTCACGGGTGAAATATAATTGTTTTGTAACTGCTTCCTGGGGCATGTTAGCGAGCGCTCCTGGAAAGAGCCGTGTTCTTTTACATGATACAATAGCGTAATAAGGGAAATGTACCTGTGCCTATGAGACTGTGTAAGAAGCTCCAGTCTGTAGAATCGCATTCAGTTCTACACCAGGTGGTAGCAAAATTGATGGGCATAGGCCCACTGCGTCGCAGGAGTGTGCCGGGGCCCTGGGATGGCAAAACAGAAATCTCAATAGATTATCAAGCGTGTAAAGTGCAGTGCGTACAGCATCACGTTTACTTCTTAGCAGTTCTGGCATGAGTGGAGAGGTGCAGGGATTTGAGTTCTTTGTCTAGGTTTGTCCTTTAGTTTGCCCAAAGCCTTCTGATCTGGAAATCACTGAAGTTCCTAGATTTAGATTTAAGCCTGATGCTCCTGAGCACAGCCGCTCTTACTTGAGGCACTTTATTTGAAATATTCGTTAACTGAGCTCCAGTGTCAGTACTTAAATCATTTATGCATTGATTTCTGACACAAATCTTTTAGTTCATTAGCTTTAGTTTTGCAGCAGCAGATAAAGAATTTGAGATTGCAGTGCCTGTTGAAAATGCTTAGCACTTTGAGCTACTCTGTTTTCACAAAGTCTAGCTCACAAACAGCAAAAAGAGTCCACTGCAACTGTGCCAATCTCCAAATTTGTATCATCAAAACTTCAAAATTCATTTGCTGTCTTGCTTTCATTCAAATGTGCCTTGAACCAAAGGTCTTGATGACTTTGAAATGTTGTTTGTAAGCTTAATTTGCAAGTATAAATGGGAAATCATGCTTTATCAACACATTTGAGTTGAATCTTTTTTCTTCAAGTTTCATTTTAAGTTCATTAGTATCAGAATGACCGTTCCAGCATATCCATAAATCTTCCAAAGTTTTCTGCAGAACCTGCCTGTCTGTTCCAGTTTAACTATTACCAGATGGTCCTACCTGTCCCTCCTAAATCCCAGTGTAATTAGCAAACTACATCTTCTATGATTTATTTAGGAACTGTGGACAGGTTTGTACATCTTGTTAACAGAAAGAGTCAGAAGGGTGGGATCCTGTCATGGCAGCATGTGCATGGCTGTGTTTTTGTCCTGTTCCAGCAATGTGGATTGCGGTCTATTGAATTTACTTTTCATTTTTTCTCTGGTGAAGAAGGAGCAACCTTCACAGACCTAGGATCAGCAGCGGCGATTTTAATATGCAGTAGTGAGAATTTTAAGAAAAGAGAAAAAGGAGGGTTAAAGTGGAACCCGAAGTTCTATTTTAGTGTGTATCTGGGGTAATTTCTTGATTTTCAATCAGATTATGGTCACTCTTGCTACCTTGTCACACATGGCCCTTGTGCTAAAGATTTTTATTGCCGTGTGAGATCAGAATTCAGTGCAATGTCCAAATCACAGCCTATCCGGAGAAGTAGAAGATACCCAGATAAAGCTCTTGGTGAGTACCCAGTCCCTCTGACAAAGTGAAAAGAGAAGGAAGCCCCTCACTATTTCTGTCTTGAACGGAAAATACACAGTTCATTTTCTGGTCTAATCACTTGGAAATTGTAGTATAATTGGTGCATGGTATCTCTGGACCAACTATTTTGTATCCTTTTCAAAACTGTTCAAAACTGGAAAGAGTGTGTGATGGCTGAAGTTTTCATATATAAAAATATCCATATTAATGTACTCGAGGAAGAGTCTTTCATTAACTACGGATAAAATATGAAAAGATAAACTACTTTCAAAGTTCACATTGACTTCAGGTACAGTCAATACTTCTGAATTGCCGTGATCTGCAGGCCTTCTGTATATATGTATATATTAGAGTAGTTCTCGTGTGTGTTAAAAATATTCGTGAAGTCATTAAAAAGTTTTTGCACAGTTACTCCCTGCTAGGGAGGATTCGCTGTATGTTTTAAAGTGTCCCAAAATTAACGTATTCGAAACGAAGCAAAAATATTTGCTCCTAAAGTGGGATTTTGAATGGCAAGTATAAGCCTGGAGCAGATTTCCGTACCTGATTATTAAATCTTTCGATACGGCATTATTCTAGAAATACCAACAGATTTTTGTTGGTATCTCAGCATTGGAAATGACTGCGCTCTCTTACGCTTGTGTTAGTCTCTAACCGCTTTACATCTAACAGCTTTAAACCAGAGCTGTGCTCCTTTACAGTACCTGCAGTATTATAAAAACGCAAAGGTAACGATTTATAAACCTCCAAACTAAAACTTTGAGTAGTGTGTTAACTTGAAGCCACTTTCATTAATATGTGCAAAGGTTCATTGAAAAGTCTCCATATCCTGCCTCTGCTGTATGGAATTTGTCAAGAATTATCTTAAAAGCTCGTTAATAACGGTATGGCCCCTTCCCAAATCATGGCTGTGCACATGCAGACTAACTGAGGATTCAGTCCTCAAGTCCAGGTCCAAGGTGCACTCCCTTACGACAGGACCGTGCTCAGGGAGTAGGGCGGGAGAGAAGTGGAGCTGTTAAAGGCTGCGTAGGGGTATAGCTTTCCATTTATTCTGTTCCTCAGTAGTACACACTGAGGTGCTATCCTAGTGCGAGAAGTATTTTATTGAAACAGTGCATCTGGTCAATATTCCAATGAGACACACTTCAAAACACATCTCTTGAAGTTACTGCTTATCAACGAGTAATCTTTAAGATTTAATCAAAAAACAGATCAAAACAGAATTTTCTTTTAAAACAGTAGTGTAACACAGTCGGTTGTTTTCTTTGAACTGCAGCATTTTATGCTTCCTAAAGCACTTAAATGTACCAAATGCTTTTTATTAGCCAAATATGTGAACTGGCACGTGGGCACTGATGGCAAGCCTTGACACTGTGTGAGCTGCTCTTGATATAATTTATTTTTTACGTACCCTAAAAGGGAAGACTGAGTGTATTTCCTTCAATGCCCAAATGTGAGATCCTGGAGGAACCCAAAAGGAGCTCGTGGCTGAAAGCCGGGCTGAAGAGGCTCTGCCTTTTCCAAGGTGCGTGAACAAACTCTCTGATAGCTTGGTCATATTTGTATAGCAACCTAAAGGTGCATGACTTGTGATTTTCGAAGCCACGTTAGCCGTGTCTGTGCTTTAATCCCAGTCATTCACAGGAGAGCAGCAGAGAACGGCATTCGCTACTGCTGACTGCCCTCGCTATATTTTTGTGGGGTTTTGTTCTTTATTCCCGTTCGGCCTTGTCTTAATGTACTGCTTCCCAGAGGTCTGGCTCCCTAAGTTTGCAGTGAAAGCTTCCCCTGTGGGAGAAACATGCATTTTAGCTCTAGTCCTTTCTACTTCATGAACAAGTGCTACTTGTAAGGCCAGATATGGCCAAAGACTCCTGTATTTTTGCTGTAC
>NC_090948.1:2047500-2100000 GCF_040807025.1 Struthio camelus | reverse complement strand
GAAAATATATTGATACATTTTCACTTAAGTGATGCATAAATATAGTATGGTGTTCATAAATTATAGCTGTGTTTATGTATTATTACATATAAGTACAAACACACACACGTACATACATACGTGACACATAATAGCTTTATAAAAGCATTCCCCTTAGCCCACAAGTCTTTACTTCTCATGTCTTCTCAGTAAGGAGAGCATCGTGACCTGTGGGAGGGGAATAAATAACACCTGAGCCATATTATCAAATACTCAAGTGTGCTATAATGGCTTAAACGTGGACTGCCATTTATTTATAAATTGATATTTTGAATTTAATTAAGTATTTACTCACATAACTTGTATTTGCAAAACAGTATGCAGAACCTAGTGGAATGCATGGTGCAGGGCTCACGTTTGGTCAGAAATGAGGCCTCAAGGTCTACTGCAGATACTGGACTTATGTTCGGCAGAAGTGTTAGACTGGAGGGAGCATTGAACGTCCAGCATGCAGCCCCTAAGCAGTCAGGTAAGCCGGGGAGGTCTGTCGGTCCGCTTTTGTGCCTGCAGTCCCATACTGCCGACTCTGACCATCGCAGAGCGGTGGCAGCAGAGCTGCGCACGTGCACAAACAGAGCAGAGCCAGCGTGGGAATATACTGTACTTTAAGATAAGGAGTAACGATTCCGTTTTCCCCTTTGATTCTGCATACATATATGAATATGATATGTTTCAGATGCAGATGTTAGTTAAATATAATTTCTAAATAGGACAGATTGCGGGGAGGTATTGTATGGGTGGTACGAACGATCAGATTGTTGGCTGACGGTCTGCAAAAGGGTAAATATGATAGTTACCTCTCACAAACGTTTGTTCAGTTTGGAGCAGGAAGAAGAGACCTTAGCTAGGGCTACGGCTGGACAAACACGTAGTGGGAAACAGCAAACTGAAAATAGCACGAACTAAGAAGATGAACGTTAGGAAGAGAAGGAGATGCCTGTGGCGTGTCTGTGCGCAATAGCAGGCCCAAAGCCCGAGGACGTTGCTGAATTCCCGCGCGTCTCCTCATCCACCAGAGCATGTGTGCCTCATTTTAAAGCAGTGTTCTGTACACAAATGTTGTCTGAAAAGACACGTAAGCTGATCAGAATGTAAAACAAAATTGGTGGACATTTGGGGCATATCATCCACGCCAAAGGTATCTGAGACTATTTGAGAAATGACTAGGAAGGGCTGTGGGAAAGGGGGGAGGTATTTCACGGGAAGGTCTGATGTGTGTGCGGATTTTGTCCTGCAGGTGAATCCCAAAACAAAAATTCAGGCTAAAGTTTCTGAGGCAGGAGATTTCCTTTAGATCGGTGTTCTGTAGACGGGATTGCCATGTTTTTAACTGAAGAATTTTTGTCTGACGACAGGTATGCAAAGCAACAGGCGCAGGAGGTCTAGGGTGGACTAGAAGTAGGATTCAGACTATAAAAAAAGTATAAAATACGTTTATAACTCCTCAGTTATTTACCTATTAAAATGAAACACGCTATCCTTGGACCTTGGGCTTTGCTTTGGTTCAGCTGTTTATCGACTCGTAAAGGCAATGTTTAACTTATAGAAGTAAATTAAATATTTTCAGTGAGACTTATTCTGTATATCATGCATGCAGAGAGCAAAAATAAAACATCTTGCTTTTGCCAAGATGTTGGCACCAACCCTAATTTTAAACAGTCCTTTGTTACTGTGGTTTGGGCTATTTTTATAGGATGCAATATCCCCATACTGTCTAAACTATATTTCCCTGTAATCCTTTAATAGCAACTAATAATTTCAATTTTACTGTAAGAATACCAGTGGTGAGGGACTTGCAGCCATTGTAAAAGGGAAGAAAAATATTTTTTGATCCGTCTCATAAAAAGAGCAAAATGTTATTGAATAGTTAAGAGACTTAGGCAAGCCTATTTTCACATATCCTTCCTTCTTTCGTCTGCGTTAGGAGAGTAGTGATTGTTCATATTCAAGTGGCTTTTTAGGTGGCGTGCTTAATATGGGTTTAGCTGCCTAGGTCACAGTGAAGGAGTTTCAAAATTGCTAAAAATTAACGCTCTAGCTTGTGTTAACTGTTTGTGTATTTGCCTATTGTCAGTAAACGTCCTTCAGTTTGAGTAGGAAACTGTTCTTCGAAGCACCAGGATGTGAATTAACGTTCTCTGAATTAGACAGAGGTTCAGGCCGCTCTGCTAACTTGGTGTGTAGGCAAAGCGGGATGTTTTGGAAGTGTTACGCTTTATATCCCTTTACCAACAGTGACTAAAACAGATGTATTAAAAAAAAGTCGTCTATGTGCTCCCCAAGACAAGCCGCCAAAAAGATGGTATTTATGACTGTTATAACAAAAAATCGGAAAAAATAACCTTCCAGTAGTCGGCACTGGGGACAAGAAAAACGCCGGTCTATCTTCAATCCCCCTTCATCAAGGGATTAAAAACTGGGTAGGCTCGGACTGTGTGTCTTTCGCACCGTCTGGCCGCCGGCGTGGCCGAAGGACGCGCGGAGGAGGACAGGGCGCTGCCGAAGCTCGTGGCCCGTGGCCCCCCGCGCGCCGCCCCTCCCGGCGCCCTCGCAACATCTTGGCTTGACCGTGCAGTGCTCTGACAGTTTTGGACTGATACGAAGGTGCAGTCGTGGTGTAGCTCCACGGACTTGTAGGTCTCTCCCATCCGTCTCCTTCAGCCCAGCTCTCCTCTGCTGCCCGCGCTGGTTTCCCCCCGCCGCCATGCGCGGTGGGGACGGCTGAAACGTGCGTTCTGAGCTGAAGTGAGACGAATCTGCGATCCGTGGTGGCGGAAGGAGTTGTTGAGGACAGCGGTTGCTCCGTGTGGACCGCGACCGCTGCTCCTCAGCTGCCGCAAGCCTGCTGGTCCGAGCGGAGTACCCTTTCTCGCAGCGCCCAAAGCGCGCGCCGAGGTGGGCCGAGAGGGAGGAGGGACCTGCCGCGCTGTGCTTGGAGCCGCCGCTCACCAGGTCTGCGGTCATCCTAAATTCAGCAGCAGCGTGTAAAGCGTTTTCATGCATGGAGAGAATGCGTGCGTTAATTTTTATGTGCCGATTTTACAACATTTTATAATGACATGTAGCAGCATAAAATGTTGGCACACACAGAAAACTGGTGAAAGTTCAGCCATCTGATTTGGGCAGGGTACGCTTACGGGCACTAACACTTGCAGACAGTTTAATAACAGTATTTGGCACCGTCTCTTAGAGCTGCTTAAACTAATTAATGCATTCGCTCCCTACAGGATGAAGCTGAGTTTTCAGATACCCGTATAAAACGTTGTGCGTGATCGCTAAAGGTGTCCTTGTTTTGAACTGTAACTTCTCGTGGTTCACGTCAGTAAGGATCCAGCGCGGATTCGCCCGAGAGCGGCGTGGCGCGGATCCGGAAACGGGATAATCCCTGCCTTGCCCGAGGACGTGGCCGGGGCCGCGCTGCCGGCTGAGGGCCGGGAGCTCCTGCGCCCCTCGGCGGAGCTGCTCCGGCTCCGTTTGCCCGGGCTTCCCCCGCTGTTCCCGCGCCTCTCCTGGAGCGGCAGGGCACGGGGGCAGCCGGCTGGCGCAGCTCCGCTGGCTCCCGTCGCCTCGCACAGTAATTCCCTGAAAGCCCCCCCCACCACGCTCGAGGTTAACGCTAATCTCGCCGGCTTAAGGAGAGGTTAAAAAAATAAGGAGTAACAATTTGATTTGAAATAAACCTTTCTAAAGAAATCACAGTAAACAAAATCTGTTTGCCTAAGGAAACCCTCCTAGCAATCAGCTAGTAACACAACTGCTTGTGCTAATGAACCCAAAGCTGTTAATGTGGTTTCTTCAGTTAAATTGATTCATGAATTTTGAAGAGAACATTATCTAATGAATTTTCTTTGAATAGAAAGCAATTAAAAGGACAAATCAGTCTGATTAACCCCAAAGTCACCCTACTGCCACAAACGGTGTACAGTTTGAAATTATATCATAAAAAACTAGAGCAGATTTGCTATCTCTTTGCCCTCTACTAATCCATGTAAATTAATGAACAACAAAGTTAATTTCTTTGATGACCCTTTTCTCGTATCACCTGGATTATGCTGATGTTTAATTTGCTTAATGTTATAATAAAGACTAAACAGATTTTTTTCAATGAAGTGATTATCATTCCCTTCAGTTAAGAAGTGATTTTTATTATTTAACACATACATAATGGTGTATGGGTTTCCTTTAAGAACAAAATCACGTTTCACTATGTTCCTCTGTAACATAATCAATGTCTTTTCTGACAACTAAGAAAGAAAATGTTTTTAATTAGTTTGTTTCATTGCCAAAGCGGGAGCCTGAAGTTCTCAACTGGGGCGAGGGACCTTTCTCTTTTTTTTTTCCTTTTTTTTTTTTTTTTTTTGGCCAGCTCGTTCCACTCAGTAAGATATCCGCTGGTTAGATCTTCGAAGCTTTTACAAGTGCCTTGGAAGAGCAATAGGTGTTGAAGCAAACTAAAACCCCGACATGGCTATTGGTTTCCCTTTTGTAAAATAGGCCTAGATTGGGAAGGTAAAACTCTGAAATACAGAAGAAAGCTGGCCCTAATGCATTTTCTTATTCGTTATTTCAGCAATTGGAACACTTTAGAAGCAATTTGCTGGTGAATTAAAATTAAAATAATGGAAGACACGTTCCTTTTCAGAGCCCGGTGCCGTTAAGGATGTGCTGTACCTTCAAGGTCACAGCTAGTCCTTACATTTTATAAGGTCTGGAATAGCGAGCAGTAGCTTGGGGGTCCCTACTATAAAATGCAGTCAGGCAGGAGAACAGGGGGCCGCTGGCTCTAGGGCTTGTGCTGCGCTGCGCCCCAGCTGAAGTTGGAAATTAACTGGAGATGCAAGAGCTTTGTAAAATAGGTAGAGCCACTTATTTCTTTCCTTTTTAATTTGACTCTATGCTAATTTATACGCCACCAATTTAATGGGAAACCACATTGTATGAGTTAACAGGATAATTGTACTCGAAGCAAATTAAAAATATAGGAAAATCAAAGCCTTAAATCCTTTTTTATAGTGATCAGTTACTTGAAGCGCTCTTTCTAATAATCATGCTTTTAAATATAGTAGTATAGGATACAATAACAGGACAGTGTATCGGGGCTGTTTTAATTTAAATTGAGACCATGCTTTGTGTTGGGTCTTTTGGATATTTTTTCCTATTTTTTTCAGCCACGCGTATAAACAAATACTCTTTTCCTCTGTTTTGCAGCTTCATTCACCAGACAAGTATTGTGGACCCTGTTGAATGATGTGAAATTTGGAGAGGCTATTTCGTACAAGCAATTAGCAGCCCTAGCAGGCAACAGCAAAGCAGCAAGAGCGGTGGGAGGAGCGATGAGAAGCAATCCTGTAAGTTCACGTCAACTTTCGAATAAAGTTGATGGAAGATGGAGGATTTAGACAGAAAGCTTTGTGGGTTAAATGTCATTAGATTAAATTTATCTGCTATGAAAACTGGTCTACCATGAGTAATAAGGTCATAAGTGTTTTTAATCAGCAATAATGCACGTCCCAGTTTAATATGATTTATTCCCTACCATTTACGGTGTTAGGTTTGGAAGAGAAATATTGCACTTGTTTTAATTTGTCAGCCTATACAGATTTTGTTGTTCTCAAACTTTCTTACATATTGTTAGGTGAGGGAAATCTTTTATCACTCAACACTGACACCATTTGACGGGCTGTGAGGAGCTTTGAGTTAATAGTAGTCCATCCTCTCTGGCATGGAAGTACTTCTGAAAATGTGAGAGAGGAAGGATTTTAATCCATGTAGGTACATGTTTGAATCAAAACCCTAACGCAGAGTTTAGTTTGCCAATTTTGTTTTTTTCCACACACTCCAAAATAGCATAAATAGCATATCTCCATTGAGATGGGTTGCCTGAATTTAAACCAGCTGGAAGGAATAGCTCTCTAGGTTAGTCAGTCCTGTGGATTTTGGAGGAACAATATGTTTGAATACTTGGTCTCCGTCTCTGTCTTCCTGGTAGTTGTCTTTTTCTTTTAGTTGTCTAAGTCTAGATTTTCAGATGTATTTATGAACCTAAGTCACACTGCTTAGTGTCAGTGAAGTTAGGGAGAATCAGTGCCATTATACTTGCATCTTAGACAGTCTAATATATATATATATACATATATATATACTAATTAGGCTTAGTGTTTGGGTATATTCTGTTAGAGTAACCTAGATACTGAGTTAGGAGGTTTCTGGACTGGAAGAATTACATCATGAGCTGCACTGCAGGAGGGAGAAGGAGGGAGCATGGTTTCCTAAACCCACAGCGTTTGGGCTTTGGGGTATAAAAGCCCCATCTCTAGAATTAAACCTCATATCATTATACACAAACACTGGGCTCTGAATACACCTTAACGTGATAGTTTGGCTGCAGAGGGCTGGTGTTATAACCTTCGGCTGACTTGTTACTGTGCAAAGAAAAGGAAAAGCTGGTAAAGAGAATGCCACTATATCTTTGTTTTTTAACAGATTCCATTACTACTTGCCTTCTTTAAAAAAAAAAGTTTGATTTCTATTAATAACACTGTGGCCTTTTCAGCCATTCTTCAACATATGTTTCCCTATTACCACTTGCCCTTAGCAACATGTGTCTTTCCATACCTTAATACCTCTTTTTTCTCCAGTATTATACCTGCTCTAATCTTTGACCTCCCATGTTGTTTTTACATTCAGTCTTCTCAGTTTTTTCTTTAATAAGGTACATATGAGACTACAACATGTAGTTGCAAAGTGAATTCAAACGTCTTTTTTTTTCACAAGACCTGGTGGCTTTACATATACAAGTAATAGAGGTTGTGGGATTTTTTTTTTGCCATGCCATGTATTATCTTTATATTTCTCCTCATGCATAAAATCTAACGCATAGCCAACCTGCATATTATGACTGGTAGGTCTAAATGACCATATAAAGATTTATATGGAAAATGTGAGAAACACATAGTGAAAAGGTGGTCCCGTTGAAGTATAAAAGGACTATATGTGTGATTTCCTGTGGAATATGTATGAAATTACAGATTAACTACAATACAGGAGATGTATAGTAATAAAAAATGTGTTTTGGACAGGCAGGGCTGTCATTACAGTACCGATTTTTTTTTTATCATCAGCTTTCTGTTGTGAGATATTGGGATGGTGTTATATAGCTCTTTTTCCCTAAAGCTATACAGTAGTATCTATAATATGCTTAAAAAATGTTCTGCTGGAAACAGAAAACACTACAGCTCTAGTATGGGATGGGAAATAACAAAAATAAGGTAGGACCCCATTTTAAAAAATTGCAGTAGCTTTGCTGTATATTTTCAGAACTATTTTCATCCTTCCTCACAAGGGAAAAAGCAGGAATTTTCACACCACAACCTGCTGTTACCGCTGCTTTGGATGCTGCTGCTCCACTGCAGCCTGAGGGCAAAGCTGGGTACATTTCTAGGCGATAGCAATTACATATCCTTTTGCACAACACTGTATTGTTATTCTTTGAGAACTGTTTCCTGTAGGTTTGCATTGTATTGCCTTATCTTAATGTACACCGTATTATATTGGAAATCATTCCATCATATTAAAATAGTTTGTATTGTCAAGTACAATACAGTGTATTGACAAAACACAGCTTGATGCTGTTTATATGAACTGTTTCGTATGAAAATCTCATATACACTTAAAATATCACTGTATACTTCTTTATTGAACTTAGAACCCTAAACACGTTAGGCAATCTGTTAGTTTATATGGTAGTGCACAGTATGTATAGGATTTTAGGATACCCATGAACATCATCCATTTATAAACACATTTGAAGTCTGTTTATCGGGTGAGATATTGAGCTTTAAATCTGACGAAACAGTTCATTAAACTGAACATGTCATCCCAACTGCAGCATCATTAAAATATTAGCAAAGAATTCCTACAAGGACTGTAGCATTTGCGACTGTTACACCTGTAACATGAGCTCTGAGATATAAACGCCGTTTCTGAGTAGCATTTGCTCAAAATTGTTGCCAGAATGTGGTGTTCTCCAGTATTCTCTTAAGCAGAATGCTGTTGTGTCTTCCAACCATATGCTAAATAAATGGGTGGAGGAATTTAACTGCAGGAAATGCATAGGTAGCAGACTAGTGATTTTTGTTTACGAGAGAGAAGTTGAAACTTTAATGAATAGTTTCCTTAATGATTACTACCAAAGCTATGCAAAATCCTAAGTTGTTTGCACTTTGAGATGCTTCTTAGGATTGTTAACAGCAAGCGGTGCTCACAGTCCTATTCCCAAACACTTATTCCTAACAGCAACAATTCCTGTTCTACTGCTGTTCCATTCCTGTCATGTTATGAATTTCTGTCCAAGTATGATCTGGGTGACTAAACTGTAAACATGATTTAATGAGGATAGTAATGTTAGTCAAAAGGAGTGTTTGACGTAAAACAGAACTGCCTGCAGAACCGGACACTAGTGTTACTCAAATTGAATATATTGATAAAATTGTGTATCTTACATTTCTCCACAACATATCAAAATATTTCTCCCTTCTGCAAATCATGGGTTGGTGTTTCATTTTGTTAGTGTGCATTCTGCAAGTTTCCCTTTGTGTTTGGGTTGCTTCACATAATTCATACAATGACCTTCAACTTTATGAGAAGGTGGACTAGGTGCCAGTAGCAGCTGAAAGATGCAACATCTTTGCTTCAAATTATACCAAGGACATGGTGGGAATGGCTCACCTTTTGCAAGGAAGGCTTCAAATAGTTTACTGCAGTTTAGATTGATTGCAAGGTCTGTGGTCCTCAAAGGGAACCCATAAAGTTCAATTAAAAATCTCATTAGACTAGTATAGGAGGATCAAAAAGAAATCACAGAGGCTCATGGGAAATGGCGAATGTTGGGCTGATTAGTCCAAGGCCATCCTAAATGACTATTCTGTGGCTTAAATAAGATATCTTCAGTGGTCTGTTAACAGCAGTAATAGCTGCATAAGTTTTTTTTTTATATATATATTCTATCTGATTGTGTTATTGTTCAGGCTAAAACCTAACTAAGTGTATAACTCGATGCTAATATCCATCGAGTGTAAGTCAAGGACATTATTCAGCCAAAATGTTTTAAACATTTTAGATTGAATAGAGTAATTGTGCATTTAAGAGAAGATTGTGAAGTATGGATTTGTAATGTTGGCAAACACATAAAGCTACTTGTGCATTAATTCCTTGGGTGGCTTGCAATAAACTTGAACCCATGCTGGTTCATATTACAGTATTTGTTTCTATAAGGGAATAGGGAGAGAAAAAGCAATAGGACATGAGCAAACTGAAAGATTGTTTTCTGCTAAGTGTGATTTTTTGTTGTATGTTATAACTTGATATTTCAGCTGTTTCCATTATGGCCTCACTGATCCATTTTTGACAGTTTGGCAGTTTCCTCTAAGTATTCAGTCCATCAGCCAGTATAATAGGATGGTCAGTTTTCTATTGCGTCAAGCTGAAAACTCTTAACAAGCGGAGCACCACCGTTGAACACCGTTCTGTTTCATCCTCAGACAGAATTTGCTAAATGCAGTTCAAAGGCAATCGATACCTTGTGCAGAGAGTTTTTTCCCCACCTTTTTCTAAACAAACGCATTATTGAGGAGTTAGTTTATTCACAGATTGCCATGAGCGTTAATGACCACCCGAGTCTTGTTCTGCCAGTCACCTAGATGGCTGTTGATAAAGATTTAGCATCATGTTCTAAGTGTCAGGCCTGTCAGTAGTGCTGAACCATTTGACCAGAAGAAAAAACGCACAGGGAGCTATTGATTACAGCTTCTCAGTGTCACTTGTTCACCAGGATTTAGGTATTGATGAGGCTGCGAGTGAAAACAAGCTCTTTCCCTTGTGGGCCTCTACCCAGAAGAACAAAAGCAAAGTTGGAGAAAATATTCAGCTGGTACCAGAATCAGAGGGATTCCAGTATTGATTGAATGGCCCCTTCATGTTATTTTTGTTGGAGACAAATCTATGGGTTTGGAAGTTTTATAGCATTTGAGATAGGGTCTGTGTAAGTGATGGATTCATGTATTAGATGAATTAGATTTCACAGCATGAAGATTTCAGTGGAGCTATAATATTATGAGCTGCTTGGTTATTGATAAAAATTACATTAAATGTAGCTGAGGCATTAAAGCTCAAGACTAGGATAGTATTCCTTCTAAAATGTCCTTAGGGCCCTAATAAATTTTAGCAGGTTTAATTATTTTAGTAGTCTCAAAGTTGTCACCACAATTAAACCAAACTGAAGCAATATTCAATATTTTTAAATTACAGAGCCGATACAGTCTTTGTAATGCATTTTCTTTTACTGACACTATGTAGAACGACGTACGCGCATTTGCGTGTGCTGTGACAAACTTGGTTTGAAATTCTTTATTTCAGGCATGGAAGAAGTTTTATTTATGTCATAACTTTCATCTCATTGGCTGCATTCTCCAGTAACTACAGCCTTTCAACTAGCATAAAAGCTGTGGTACTGCAGCCCTGCCAGCTCGGCACCCTATCCTAAAAAAGGAGCTCAAAAGTTACTTTGGATCTTCTGTCTTGTAGCAGTGGCAAATTCTTTCCGCTTTGTAGAGGCAGAAAGAGAAGAGTATCCTACTAGAGATCTGAGATTCCCGGTTTCCTCTTGATATCCAAATTATCTAGGTCAAATTTCCTCCTCCCCTTTTTCTGTGGTGGTGAAGTGATTCAGCCACATATCCTTGAGTCTGTGCTTTGAGGAGATCTGAGCATCGTTCAGGCCCTTCAGCGCCTGCCAGCTCTCTGCCTGCAGGTGGCCGGGCTCCACCTGAAAACAAAGCCCTTTTTTTCCACTTGGGTACACCTTCCGCTTTCTCACACAGTTTAGCAGGGGAACGTACTGCCAGAAAGTAGCCCTAAATGGTAAATATTATACATAAATTTTTCTAATGATTTCCTTTCCAACATTTTTTTCTTCCTCCATTCCTTCTCTTTCTCTTCAGTGTCTGGATCCATCCATTAAACTGCTGAATGGTGGGATCACAGAGTCTAGATCCAAAATGAAAGAAATGTGAAGTTGCACAGCACCCCACACTGGAATCCCAGGTGGGGTTTTGGATTTGAGGCATCTGAATTACTTAACAAAACCAAAAGAACCTCCAAAAACCGTTTTTAAAGGTCTGTCAACCAGCTGTCCAGCTGCTGTGAGGTCTCAGACTCTAATAATGAGCACAGCTTGAACTTTACTGAAATAAACATGAAACACGATTAAAATAAGTCAATGTAAAGTATGCAATTTGTGTGTATATGTATTTAAATAATATTTTTGACTTAAAATATCCAATTTGTAAAAACTACACTTATTAGTAAGTTGTTTCTTTCACAGTTATCACTACAGTTGAATTCCTATGTGCTTACAAAAACACATACTGTGCTATTAAAGATGATGTACTGCATTTTTTATGATGTGTACTTCAAGGATGATAATCACCTGTAATAAAAAAATGCATTTATGTACTTCTGTACATTATCAGTCTATTATGTAACTTACATTGATTTTTTTCAAAATCCTTGACATTTGGCTATAAATGATACAAAGTAGATGGTATGAAAAAAGTTCTTAAATTGGTTAGGTGTGAATTAAATCTCTTCTGTTGTAGATTTTAAAAATTCACAACCCATTTTGGATTGACTTGCTGTTAAATAATAAATAATGCCTTGTTCTTATATAGAATTTTTCATCAGTGCACCTGCAAGTGTTATACCAAGAAGCAGAAATGGACTGAGCAAACTGAGACTTGGGGAAGGGGTACAGCCTACTTATAGAAGGGTTGCTCTAAGATTTTTTTAGCCTTTTTCCAGAAGAATGGCCTCTTCAAATTCTAGCATAAATGAGCGTCCGTAATCATCCGCCACCTCTGTGCTATCCTTACAAGCATTTTGGGATGGCACAGTCTGGACATGTGGATGTAGCTTTGTGATGTGCAAGGGCCTCGCTACAAGCCCCTATGTGAGCGTGCAGAGCCGGGCGTCCAGGATCTGGTCGCTGATCAACGCATACCTTCGTCCTTCCCCCGCTCGGAGTACATCTGTGGGGATCGAAAGTCAGAGAGAAATCTTGTGTCTTTACCTCCTTTCCTTCTATCTCCTTGTTGACGCATAAGTACTTGAAAGCTACTTCATGGTAACACATCCCTCGTGAAGAAATGTGCAGAATATGCTTTTTAAAGTGTGTGTGCATCTTCATGTCGTCTCTGTTTCGGGGAAGAAGTCACAGGGACACACACTCTGCCAAAAAAAAAAAAAAAGGAATAATCTGAAAACAATGTTCTGGCATTCTCTAAAATCTGGGTTTTGATATTAGGAAGCTGTATAATTAAGGACCGTCCAGTGAGAGTCATTAATAAATCCACTAGCATATTATTCAAGGCATTTACTTATTCTTTAATGTGAAAAGTAGATGCCATGAGAACCAGATTGTTCTGCTAAAAGAAAGACCACATGTTAGACTGTCTGATATCAGGGAGCTGTAATTTTTATATATGAAAAATGCTTTTTTATGCTAGGAAACATGTCAGTGGCCACTAGCAGCCAAAGGTGAATGCAGCTGCCTGTGTGCTTTAGAACTTGGGCAATGTGACAATAATTCATTTTATCTTTTAGCATCCTACAAGTTTATGCTTTATTTAATTTAGCAACTCTGGGAAGGAGGAAGAAAATCACCATTTACAAAGGCAAGGTTTAAAGAAGGAGGAGATTACGTTGGTTATAGTTGTTTGGCTTCTTCTTCATCTTTGGGAGAGTTTGCTCTTTAGGAAGGAGCATGTTCTCTCTGCCTTCAAAATGCTGCTTTTCAGTGGATGGAGCAAGTCAGACCGCCTCGAAGGTGGTGGTGGGTCAGTCTTGTGGCTCCTCCTGTCCTGCTGCAGCAAGGTGACATCTCCACCGGAGGCTCTCGGGACTTGACGGGGAACGGCCTGAGCCTGCCAGCTCGTAACACGGAGGCCAGCGAGCTACCGTCCCTCAGCACAGCATCTGGCCCAGTGGGCCAGGGGGTGGTTCGGCCACCAAATGACTGTGCGTAAAAACCCAATGTTATTTTTCCTTGGCATTGGGTTGGTCTTCAGGGCCCATCAGCATGGCCAAGCAGTCAGTAATCCACGCGCACTTCCACCATGTCGCAGCTCAGCCAAAAACGCGGCCTCAGCCTAACGGCTAACCTGTCTTCCTAGCAAATTGCCGGCGAGTCTCCTAGGGTGGGCTTTAACTGAAATACTGAAATCCATGCCGCTGCTCGTTTCGTGGAAGGCGACTAGTGGTTCGGTAGCAGATTTATGGCTATAACCATTTTTCACACTAGTCTTCTGCCACCACCTCCCCTTTGCTCCATCCTTTGTGGTCTTTCTCTGCCCGTTCATTACTGATGGCAAAATGGTTATGCTTGCACAGTTTTTCTGCCCTTGATGGACCTCTTTCCAGGTATTCTGGTACAGTGACTGTGCTGGGAATTGGGGGGAGTTGGGTGGGAGCAGAGAGCACCCAGCACGGACAGCAGCAGAGCCCGGGAAGGCCAGCAGCGAACCACAGGGTCTCCCGCCAGGCCCCCAGCACCTCCAGCAAGGGCACTGGGGTGAGATCTGCCCTTGCGAGGAGACAGTAGGGTCGAGAAAAAGGTGGCTGTTTCGGGATCCTTATTGTTGTGTGTTTTGCAGATCCCGATTATAATACCGTGCCACAGAGTGATTCGCAGCAGTGGAGAGACCGGCAACTACGGAGGAGGAAATCTCATGAAAGAGTGGCTGCTGTCGCACGAGAAGCTCCAGAAAGAAAAGTTAGCATATTGATGCAGCTCAGCCCCGGCTGTTAAACAGCCAAGACACATCACCAGAGATACTTGCCTTATAACAAGCTTTCAGCGCGCACAGTAGAATTCAGAAAAATGGTAAATATTTGAGTGACATATAAATATAATGCAACATCCGAAGTGAAATGTGTGGTGGCACCACTATATTAAAAGAGCCGGATGGGTCCTGAGGGATGCAGCTCGTATGCCCTTTCTTGTTTTTACATTTTACAGCAGAATGACTACAGCGGTCTAGGCCTGTTGTGCATGTATTTCGTTCCCATCTCCAGTCTTGTTTTGTTCTATTTTTAATGGCCATTAAAGCAAGGATAAGGGAGTGGGAGGGGCATGGCAAACGTGAGGTGCGACTGTCCCTCTGCGGAAGCATCTGGCTGGCCGAGGGGCCGGCGGGAGCCTCGGCGCGGTCTGCGCGCCAGCCCGCCTCCCGCTCCCGTCCTGCCCGGCTTTGTGTTTGTCCAGGCTGGAAAGCTTGTCCCCCTGCCAGCGGCGCTGCCCAAGACTCGCCTGTTTTCTTTGATGTTCGAGCTGTGGAGATGGTGTTTTACGTAAACAGTAGTTAATGGGAGGCTTTGAGAATCACTCAGAAGGAAACAGCCATTGAACTGCTTAGTCACAGCTTTTCTTTGCCGGCTGTAAGAGATGCTCCAGATAGGAATAAAAATTCTGCCTTTGTTAGCCGTGCAAAAAGGCAGGTAGGGGAGCAGGCGCTGACAAATTGTAGCGAAGGCAGGTAGGTTGCCCTGCCTTGCACAAAATATTACAAAAAATCATCTCGCTTGTATCTTTTTGTCAGCAATACTTTTCCTTTTCTCGTTCGATCTGCTTTAGATTTTTGCGTTCCTCTGTTATTAAAAGCTTTATCTCCTCTAGCTTCTCTGTCGAAAGGATTCTCCTGTTCACGCGTTGTTAAAGCCAAATTTTCTGACTGTTTGAGAAGGGCTCTCTGAAAGTGTGAGCCAGCGGGAGCTGGAATTTTCAGTGTGGGAATCATAAACTCTAACTTGGAAATACTGATTTTTGTATGGTTCCTCGTATTTTCCTAGATGTCTCTTTAGAAAAGGCCGTTGCTAACCAAGGAATTATTGTGTTACAATGTGTTAGTTAATATAGCAGTGTTGGTATCTTAGAATTACTTCAGTAAAAAAACTGCTTTGCATGTACAAGTGTCTTTGTGTATGTTTATAAATAAAACACAGTATATGATATATGGAGAAAATAAACTATACCCAACTGTGCAATATAAAGCTGTATTTTTATCAAGGGTTTCTGGTGGCAATATAAACCACGAAAGCAAAGCTCAAGTGGTTTGTACGTGTCACCAGAACCCTGAGATAAAAATATAGCCTTATAATATGTACAGTTTGGGTGTATTTTTTTTTTTATAATACATAATACCAACAGAAGAGCACAGTATCTAATGTAAACTTTAACCTTTTTCACATTTACTTCGCTTGCTATTTATCTAAAGGTATCTGCCTCTGATCTTTGACAAATGCATCTTTATTTCTGTACCTGCAGCGGATGCGAGGCTCGTTTTCGGGGCGGTAAGACCTTTCCGAGGTAGACACCCAAGCTCCCGGCAAAACCGCGCTCGCCCTCGGAGCATCCCGCCCGCAGCGACGGCTGCAAGCGCACGTAAGGGGCGGCGGGCACTTCACCCCCAGCGTTCGGGGTGACGTGCTACTGCGACCGGTGGCACCCGTTACTGCAGCGCATCGCTTGGCGCGGTAAAGCCGTAAGCGGGAGCGGTGTAAGGCTGGGCTCTCGCGCCACTCGACGTCGGCTGCGCGGCTGGCGCTCGCCGCAGGGGCAGGGGCAGGGGCAGGGGCAGGGGCAGGGGCAGGGGCAGGGGCAGGGGCAGGGGCAGGGGCAGGCCGGCCGCCGAAGGCCCTGCAGCCGGCCACCAGCGTGTCCCGCAGCCGGCCGGGCAGGACCGCGGCGGCGGCGTGTTGCGCGCCGGCCTGCGGCTCTGGCCGCCGCTCGCGGGCCCGGCCGCCGGGCTCCGTCCGGGTGTTTTCCAACAGAGGGCACTAGCGCTTAGAGCAATCGGATGCCTGTGTTTCCCGGTGTGCTCGGGAGACCCTCACCCACCGCTGTCTTCCCCCGCACCCCCCACCGCCCCAATTTGCTGTTTGGGGGCGAGTTTGGCCGGGCGCGGGGCCGGCCCTGGCCGGGCGGCAGGCAGCCCGGTGGCTCAGCGCCCGGCCGCCGGCTCTGCCCGGAGCCGAGCCCAGGCCTCGGCGCGCGCCGAGAGGGAAGGGGGCTGGCGGGCAGCCCGGCCGGCCGCCTCGGGCTCGCCGGCCGCTGGCCGTCCCTCCGGGCAGCCCGGCGGCGCTTTGAACCGCTGACATTGAAGCCCCGGCGCAGCCAGGCGCGACAGCTGGCTCGGCCGCCTCTAATGCCGACACATGCTGCTTTCGCCCGTTTCCAGAGGCTGAGATAATGAAAGGCTCAAAAATAATATTTGTTTTGGCGGAACTACATTTGTAATGAAATAGATGCCCTTGACCGTGGAAGAAGCTGGGTTTTGCAGTGGGTCATTCGCCCCCCCCCTTCCCACCCCCCCCCCCCCGGTGCAAAACAGGCTCTGCAGCCAGCCTGAGCCCTGGAGAAATATTTTAGGAGGGACACGTTGTGTTTCCTGCATGAGATTTACAGTAAAATTGCAGCCACACTAGTCGCACTGTTTTATGCCCGAGTGAAAAATGCAGATTACATCCTATGTATCAATGCCGAATGGTGACGGGCCCCAGGCTTCGGGATTGTTGCAGCTCGCTTTCATGCAAGCCCGGTTTGCAACGTCATGAGCTCATACTGCAAGCATCCTAAACAGAAAAGCGATTCATCGTCGGCACAAGGGCGTTTGTAGATACGCGCCCGAGTCCCGCTCTGCCCGCTCCTGCCCGGCGGCCGGGCGCACGGAGCCGAGCCGCCGCCTGAGCAGGCCAGCGGTGGTTTGGCCCCGAAAGTTTCCGCTTAATTTTTCCAAGCGGTCCTCGAGGACCAGGCTCCTTTTCAGCGGCACGTTAACCGCGGGCTGCGGCAGCTGCGGGACGGAGGGCGACGCGGTGCGCGGGACGGCGTGGTCGCCTGCCAAATTATCTGAAGTTGCAGGCAACGAGCAGCGATTTTGCGCTGTCGCTTCTGTGCACATCACAGATCGTTGTTTCTTCTAGAAAGATCACAGATTGTTATCTCTTATCTTCTTTTTTTTTTCCCAGTGTTTTAGCAACTTTAAAAATCGTGGTATTTCCAGTATGTGTCGTGCCTAGGTCAAAGGGATACAGTTTGTATTTAAATGGCTCTTTATCGTGAACGTTGGTACTGAAGACTTGCTTTCCTTTAAAGGAAATGCAATAAAAGAATAAACCTATACAAAGCTTGCTTAAAAACTTAAAGCACGGTAATCCGATGGGAGTCCTGTAAGATTTATGTGCTATTTCAAGAATAATTGCTCAGTAAGAATCGTATAGGAATGTAAAAATCCATGAAGAATTGCATTTACAGATTTAATGGTAATTCCTTTTATATTCATGCAGAAACTGAGTAGAAATATCTTCCAAAAGCGTCTCTTTCCAACTCCTCTGCCCTTGCTCCGTTGCTGTACACCTCCAGTCTGTTTTGCTGCGGCTGGCTTTAAAAACAATGGAAAATATTACTGACAGTGCGCTCCGTTGCCATTAAAGTAGACAGGATATTTCAGTTACATTGATGTGCAAATACAGCTTGTCAAAGGACTAGGTGCTATTTTTGTTCCAAATAACACGCACAGGGTATGAGTAACAAATAAATAAGCTTAATTCGTGGCTTGAAAAGGTAGCATTTTTCCCATTTTTTTCTCCTTTTTTTTTTTTCTTCCCCAGAAGGCCTGCCCTGGCAAAGCCTTGCATCTCTCTCTGTTCTTAGCAGTTCAGCTTTTCCAGATTATGATCAGTTTTTATTATTATTGTTGTTGTTGCATGCTTTTTTTTTTTTTAGCTAGGAACAAATCTGATTTTTTAAGTGTGTAGTCTCTTTTTTTTTTTTTCCCCTTACCGAATTACCTGAACTCTATTTTGACGGAGGGGTGGTGGGGAGGAGGACGAGGAGGGGACTCCTTTGCTCAGCCACTTTTGATCAAAAGTTTGCGCTTACGGAGTGGAAGCGCGCATCCATTTTATTCTCTCTGGGTTTCGGAGACGCGACGAGGGCTGATGCAGACCAGCCCCTGGGCTGTGTGAAGTAACGCGGAGGTGGCAGCTGGAAGGGGGGCCGGCGGCGGCTGGAGAAACTGCAGGTACCGCCGTGTCTCCGAGTGACGGAGGGCGGCAGCCCGACGTCCTCCGGACCGAGTGGCACCAGCTGCAGACAGCCGGGGAACGCCTGGCCTCCATCACCCTCGGGTCCGCTCAGACAAGCATCTGCGCGTGAGCCTGGGAGCAGGGATAAGAACGTAAGCAATGGTAGCTGTGCGCTAAGGTGAAAATTGACGTGAGCGCAGGGCGCTGGCAGCGCCCTCGGTTGATGAAAGGATATTGTTAACAAGCCTTTAAAGTTTCTCATTAATGTGTTTTTTTTCATGTGGAAAAAAAAAAAAAAGCCACGAGAAGAAAATTCCACATGGGCAGTAATTAAGATCGATCCCGTACAGTAAGTTTAGTTATCAATTTTTAAAGCCTCCCTAAGTACCTTATTTAGTTACTTTAAACGGTGCTTTTTATTTGTTGCAGCGAGCAGTCTTCGGGTAGTAGCGCGCGGACGGCGGACAGGGCGAGGAATACTTGGAATTCCTTCCCGCTGGATTTTTATGCATAAGCAAGTTTTAATCTGACATGCAGAAACCCGGCCGCCAGGCAGTCACGTTCGCTCGGGCTCATGTTTGTTTTAAGTCACCGGAGCAGCGCACAGAGCGCGTGAATCCGGACCCCGGTTTATACCGGGCAGGGCACGTTATCTAGACTGACATTGCTCTTCTTTCGCTGAAATTATTACGACGAGTTACATGTAGGTACCATAAAGTTAAAAAGCATATCCTTTGCTCGCTAATTAGGCGTCAGCTTAACAAGCAGCGTAGCTGCGAGTTTGATCCGTGCAAGCAGCAGTGTCTGCAGGCAACTTGGCCACTTCCCAGCAGCGAGCCGGCGCGGTGACAGGCTGCCGCTCCGGCGCGCCGAGCCGGGCAGGCCGGAGGTTAGCCAACCTTCGAGGCAGGCATAAACGGAGGTTACGCTGTCTGAAGGAGACGCTGTTTAATTAAAACAACCCTTAACTTAACCCCAGATTGAGAGCTCTTGGTAGCTACGGAGCAAAACAGCGGTAAAGCTCCAGTCTAACGAAAAGCAACCTTGCAACGAGGGAAATTTTGATTTTTCAATGAACGCTAAGATTACTTGATTCAGGATTGAAAACTTGCGCCTGAGTTGAAAGCAGGCCATTTTAATTGTTCTTTAATTTGTACATGTGCTCATCCACATGGCACAACTCATCTGAACGGCTGACAGCAAGCTGTAAGACCTGCGGTTGGAGCAAGAGGGCGAGATCCAAGGAAGGGGGACGCTGAGTGCTTTTCCATGCACTGATTCAGACTTGACTTGAATCTTTAACATCTAGCTAGCAGAATGAAAAGCCGTTGTATTTTCATTAGCGCATAATGTGATGGTCTGAAAAATTACGGCTTTTATTTATTGGATTTGCTATTGCTGCTGAGCTTGCCTAGGAAGTTTGACAATGGCTATGGCCCAGGGGTTTTTTTTAAATGGAAGCCTTAAGGAGTGTCCTTATTTCTGCTTTTATTAAGCAAACAAGTTTTAAGTACACTTTAGAAAATATCGTCACCAAAACGCCTAAATTCGGATCCCATTTTGGGGAGCAGTAGGCAAGCAGCAGTCTTTAAGTACCTAACACGACCGTGTTACAGTGGAACGATTTCTTCACGGCGTCCAAGGAAGACATACCAGCGTTGCCTTCTCCGGGCGGGTTATTTATAAAGCCTGGCTAAGCGGCTCGGATGACTAGAAAGCAGCGTGCTCTGCCCGTCCCCCCGCCGGTTACCCTTCGCCGGGTCACATTTCGTGCTCCGGCGTCAGCGTTGGCCGGCGCACAATGAGGGCGCCGGGGCGGCAGGCATGCAGCCGGGAGCACCAGGGACTCCCCGGCACGCGCGGGAACCTGCAGCGAGCGGCGCGGAGGAGAGGTGACCTGACAGGCCACAGCATTAATGCGCAGCAGCACAGGAGAGAGCATGTCCCACGCTGTGGTGCCCGTTGTCTCGGTCCGAATCTGCAGCATCTCCGGTAAGGTCACATTGCGAGCCCAAAGGGTCCTCAGGATTAAGTGAGCTCAGGATTGTGGCCCTGACTGATTAATGCCACACATTTGAGAGACAAGCAAGCAAATTCCTTTTATTTTATCTAGAACCTGTAGAAAGTTGTCTTGACACACTCCCTTGGGCCTAAGCTATTATAGCTTTTATGTCTCTTTGAAAGGCTTTCTAAAACATAGCCGTACTATATGTAAATTAGTTTGGAGGGCGAAGGCCGCGTGTGCTGGGACCCCGCTGGCTCTCTGTGAAAAGGAATAGGGAGAAATGCAGGTAGGACTGTGATCGAACGTGGGACCGACACTCAGTTCTGCCGATGGCAGTGTCTATTTGGGGGCTTTTTTACCTTCATCCAGAGAGCCATCGTCCTCCTCAATGTCCCACTCCATTGATCATAGACTGACCACCATGCGTGAAGCAGAGCACGACCATGTCATAAGGCACATAAGGCAAAATCACGATACCCACAGTTTAAGTAAAATCACTCAAAGTGAGTTAATAGAGAGGATCTCAGCCTCTCCTAAGATGGCCCCAAAAATACATATTCAGAGGGATGACCCTTCTGCTAGCCCCGCCACATACCATAAATCCTGTAGTGATTAATGTAATCATTTCTCCATGAGCAATGGAGCTAATGAAGCCTGGTTTCTTATTGCTTGGCACCCTGTATGTTGCTCTTACCCTGCTGCAGGAGCTCCAGCCCTTGCCTTGGGTGCCCTCTCCACTGCAGCGATCCCGGCTCCGCTGGTTCCCTGGGCTCTGCTGTGCTTTCCCCGTTTCTCCCCCATCCCCACCACCCCAAAGACCTGATCACGAGCAGTTCTCCCAGGTCTCGGTTTCCTAGCGAGGGTGGTTGTTCAATGCAGAAGGAGTAGCTGCTGTTCGGTCCTTGCCCTGTTGGAGAACGCATCTCCGTGCCCTTAGTATCCTGGATATGTAAATGAGAGCTGGGCATTTTTCATCGTCTTTAGTTACGGAATAAAGGGGAGGTGAGTATTTCTACAAATGTAGTGCTTCGTGGGATGCCGATGCTGCCTGAAGCGTCCTCTCCTGGCCGCCTGACTGCGTGCTGCTCTGCGGTGATCCCGTGCCCCAACAGTTAGCATATCCGCAGCAAGACTGGACGGGACTCCGTGTGCCCCAGGCTGTCCTGTCCGGCTGGCTGGGTCAGCCGTCCCAGGCAAACAAGGGACTGAGTGAATTGTTCACTTGTCTGAAGGCCTCCTGTCACGCCTTCATCAGCCCCAGGTAAACCCCTGCTTTGATATAAAATACTGACTGCTGTCCAGTGCAATATTGGTCCACGTTTCATCACCGGGAAGCCCCCGCGGGTTTTATTTTGCTAGGACACACGATTCCTGTTCTCAGGGCTGTTGGTCTGTCTGTTTTTCCTCTGGTTCTGGCAGTATGGCAGGACAAGCCAGAAGGATGCTCTCGCAGGGAAACCCCGGCTCCTTGCAGCTCCTCTGCCGGCTCGGCTGCAGCCAAGAAGGGGTTATGGCACAGAAAAATAGATAAAACTATTCTCGCTTTTATCTATAAAATAACTTCAGCATGTTACATAGATCTGTCCTTGCAGTAGACATCAGACACCAAAAAAATATGACATAGGCAGAATAGCTGAAGGCAAAGGAATCAGCGCAAGTTTGCATTACTGCAGTAGGAGCGAGATAGCCATCAGAATGGCTGCAAACCTCATCCTAACGGCACCAGGCAAATAACAAAAGGTAATTGTCCACTTCTCTAACATAAGTATAGTAACTTCCTGTAAGAATGAATTATACCAAGAGTTATATTTGAAATAGCCAAAATCAAACCGGAAAGTTAAAGCAAAAATTAAAATGAAACTGATGCATTGTTCATGACAGCAGCTTCAACCATGGCCAGGGTGTTTTGCCATAGAGCAAATACAATAAAGTGCCAGAAGGATGACACTGGAATGAACCTTGAACCTCCAAATGCTGCTTGAATCCTGCAGTGTGCCCTTGTGGCCAAGAAGGCCAATGGTCTCCTGGGGTGCGTTAGGCAGAGTGTTGCCAGCAGGTGGAGAGAGGTGATCCGGCCCCTCTCCTCAGCCCTGGGGAGGCCTCACCTGGAGTACTGTGTCCAGTTCTGGGCTCCCCAGTACAAGAGAGACATGGCACTCCTGGAGAGAGTCCAGCGGAGGGCGACAAAGACGATGGGGGGACTGGAGCACCTCTCCTCTGAAGAAAGACTGCAAGAGCTGGGCCTGTTCAGCCTGGAGAAGAGAAGACTGAGAGGGGATCTCATCAACGTGTACAAGTATCTGAAGGGGGGGTGTCAAGAGGATGAGGCCAGCCTCTTCTCCGTGGTGTCCAGCAACAGGACAAGAGGCAGCGGGCAGAAACTGAACCACAGGAAGTTCCATCTAAACCTGAGAAAAAACTTCTTTCCTGTGAGGGTGACAGAGCACTGGAACAGGTTGCCCAGAGAGGTGGTGGAGTCTCCTTCGCTGGAGATATTCAAAACCTGCCTGGATGTGATCCTGGGCAATGTGCTCTAGAGGTCCCTGCTTGAGCAGGGAGGTTGAACTAGATGATCTCCAGAGGTCCCTTCCAACCTCAACCATCCTGTGATTCTGTGATTCTGTGAAGTGGAGGCCACCTTCGTAGCCTCAGAAGCAATACGAGGAGCCTGCAAACTAAAGAAACCTGTGTTACGTTCCAACAACTGTTTTGCAGGGTGCTTGTCTCTTAAAACGGGCAGACTAAAAATATCCTAAGTTATTGAAGCAAACACTGCTTTTAGAAGGAGCAAATTGGAGCAGTTTCTTGTCCCCAGCCCAGCGATCAGTCTTCTGCCACTGACGTTCTTGATGGCCAGCAAACTGTCTCCAAACTTCTGGTTGTCAGGAAAATTGTGACAAGGTGAATGTAGCATCGTGTGGAGTCTTCTGAATTTTTTGACCCTCTCAATCTGTTTTTCAGCCTAGGCATAGCAAAGAAGCTGTGTTTGGACTAATTGGTTGTCTCTCCTCTCCCAGCAGTGGGTAGAGGCCAGTTGCATCATCCGATTCATTCCGATTCGCAGGATCCTCTCCTCAGTACTGCCTTACGGCCTTAGGTAGCTGCGGCAGGGCCGCCCCTCGACTTCCCGTCCTGGCAGAGTCAGAGCAGATGTTGCAGTCCTACACAATTTTGCCTTCTGGGATTCCTGTGTATATGCATGTTGCAAAAACAGTCTGATTTGTCTTCACCGAAACCCAAAATATTGCAGCTGCTGCAAGGAAACGATAGCTTCGGAATGTTTCACGTCCACACTTTGTTTCAACCTATTCACTAAACTTTAAGATAAAATAGTCTGTATTTGAAATGACCTACGTAACTGTTGAACGTGATTTTACTAAATTGCCCTGCTCTGCGCTCCGTACCTGTTATCCTGGATAGTTGTTTTGTGGGGCCTTTTTTTTTAATTTTTTCTTGCCATTGGCAATAAAATTTAGATTTTGGTCTTCTTTCCAGTCTTATGTAGCACATATCATTTCTTTTTGAAAATAAAGACAGGTTAATAATTTTTTGAGGGGGGACGGCAACGTGATTGTTTTTTAATGGCTTTTGCCACTTGCCTAAGTCATGAGGGTATAGCAGAACCCTGGAGAAGGGCCTTGTACCAAAACTTTTGAAAAAGATTGCCCATTTATCAAAATTCAATGCTTAACATAAGGTTAAATACTTAATACCAAGTGCAGTTGAGCACTTTGGTTGCAGTGCATTATGTTTCCTAAATACTTCTGATGATTGCAGCCTTTGCTTGTTAATGATCAAACTTGAGTTTGGGGAGTTGGGGAGGAACCAAAGTGGAGAGGGTATATACTGTTGAAGAAGCAGCAGTGATAGGCAACCCTGGCTGGAGACCCCCAAAGCCAAAGTGCCCCCGCAGTTCAGAAAATGGTATGTGGTGCCTGTGAGTCAGGAGCTGCCCTTTGCCGTTTCACGTCATGCTACAAATGGGGGCCTTAGTCTCCGTGTAGAACTGCAATACCTAAATGTGATATAAAATGTAATATTTTGTGCATTTCCCAGTAGAGTTCAGACCCAGTGAGCCAACCGTCATCAGGGACCATGTGCAAGTCCACCACAGCTACCACCAAAATTACATGTGGAAAAGACCTACCCTACTATTTAAACCAAAACCAGGTAATTGTGCCTAAACTAAGTTTGCGTTTCAAAATCAATTTAAACTAGGACAGATTTTGCATGTGAATAGGATTGAGAAGTTCAAATTTTGAGGAACGGAGACAGTTTGGTTGATGGTGCACCTTCAGATACAGCCCCCCCAATGCCTATTTTGTCTGTTTGTGTGTTTCAGAAAGCTTTGGGTACATTTGCAGTGTCTGTTATGGAAATAATAAAAGCCCTGTGCATTTATCTCTTTGTAAGAATCGTATGTATGCTTATGTAAATACATATGCTAATTGCACGCAGCCCTCTGGCTTCTGGCAAACTGCCAGCGTGACCCTCAGTGTCAAAAAAGGTTGTGCATCACTGCTTTAAAGAGGGTGCTGTTGAGAGAGTGCTGCTCTGTGCAAAGGCGGAGGAGGGAACGGCTCTACAGTAACTCGTCTGAAAAGCTCCTCCTTTACTGGAGAATAATGCAGAACTTCTCCAACCCACTCACGCAAACAGCAGAACTTTTTTGAGCATGCCGCCCAAGTTATTCTTACACTGCATTTCCGTTTAAGCATTAAAATTCAAAGTCTAAATGCATAGTTTGAAATTGGAGATGAGTATATGCACATTGCAAATGCAGATATATCTTGCTGAGTACACAGCCCATAAAATATGTAGTATAACATCACTCATTTATTTAAAGACGCTTTTTACTTCAGATAGAAAATGACACAAATCTAAATATTACAATGCAAAGTAATGTGTAACTGTCTGTATGTTATAGCCTTAACACTATACTTTTGATGCAGAAGAGATATAGCAGCTGCACTTTAATTTCAAGCAAATTGATCCCAGATGTAAATGTTGTTTTGTTCCATGGAAGATAGTGCACAGGTAAAACAAATATCATAGGTTTATAGTCCAACAGAGTGTCGCAACCAAATCTATCCTCTGCTGCCTGGGCACACATAAAAGCCTGGTGGTTGTGACAGCGGAGGACGCCTGGAAAGGATACCGTAAAAAGAGATAGCTTTGCTTTTTACCCTTTAAGAATACAACCACCCGTGATCTAAGGAGCTGTTTTGAAGCCAGGAAAGCTTCTTGGCTTGTCAATTATCCTGCAGGCAAAATCTACATTTGGCTTGTTTTCCATTTCTCTAGCTTCATATTTTGTAGAAGCATTTCTGTCCCACACTATTCATGCTTGGCATAAAAGACAGAAACCATGTTTACTGACTCAGTAAACCACTCTTTTCAAACTAAAAATAATAATAGTAATTCTGCTTCACTTTGCCTGGAGATTCCCCCAAAGTCAGTGGCACCATGGGCGATGTATGAATAGCATAATAGCTTCTTCGTCTTCCCCGGCATATGGAGAATAGCAAAGAAGTTCAAATAAAAAAAAAAATATGTACATATACATGTACATATATATGTAGGGCAACCTGCTTGTCTGTGGAGGACGAACCCACAAGAGGAGCTTTCCGCACTCAGAGCAGGACCACGCACAGCTCCCACCGGTCAGTGAAATCTTCCCAGGGTGAGAAAGGCTCTCCGAGGTCAATTATTTCTCCCTTTTCAAATCACACCGGCCAGAAGACATATGGCTTTTTTACCTGTGCGAGATCTTGCTGGGCAATCTTTTCATATGCAGGCTGCTGGCTCGTGCAGATAATGTAATAACTAATAGACGCTGCTGGTTCAGAAAGTGGCTGGCTCTAAGCCTGCACTAAGGGAGGGCTCATTCTGCAGCGCGGTTCAAAAGGACGGCAGCAATGCCCTTTGCCTGTCATGACAACGTCCGCTTTTGCATAGCTTCCTTTTTCCTTTCACCGTTCTGCGAGCTGGATTGCTCGTAACTCATATTTCCTCCTTTTATTTTCTGTGACTTTCAAGTCAGGTCTACACATACATTAATATTAGTGTCACTGAAGGGTGTGATTTAAATTGGGGGAATATCTGGGTTTGGATGCTTCTAAATCAGTAGGGCCTAAATTGGTGTTGAACTGATTGAAGTACTACAGCATTAAGAGTTTCCTCACTTAGTGGCTACGCCGATTTAGCTCTAGTTCCTTCTGAATCGGTCTAGGTAATTCAGCGCACAAACTCTGCGCTGGACGCCTTTACTTTCAAATACCAAAAAATCTCTGAATAAAGGGCATATCTAACACAGGAAAAGGTGTTACTGAAGGACAAGTTACCAGACAAAACTTTGATGGTTTTCCGAGGAAGTGATTTTTTTTTTTTCTCTGTACATAGAATTGACTGAATTTGTCACAGACGTCCTATAAAATATAGGCAACCTGATGTAGCAACTTATATAAGTATTTAGAAGTAAAACATATTGCCCGTATCCTGAAGTCCTTACTCAGACAAAGCCTGCACAGGGATCAATCGATTCATTCAGGATTTAGGTAACTATTTCTAATATATTCTTGAAATAGAGACCATTTAACAGAATGCAAAGCCATTTTTTAGACATTAAAATCAGCTCAGGACGTCAGAAGAGATAGTGAATGTTTGCCCACGTGAATTGCTCTTTGCTCGGACCACAAAGTGCATTGCAGAGAAGCAAACGCTAATTTTTCTGTGTTGTTGGGCTGCAGGAGGAGACTGGGGAGCGGCGAGCCTCTCGCTGAGCGGGGACAAGGCAGCCCTTGCTGCAAGGAGGTCGTGACATGCACTCAGCCCCGTCTACTTGACAGAACTACTGTATAATAGCAGGGCACTTACCTCAAATCATAGGTTGTGAAAACTGACATTTCCATTCAAATTACTCAAGTAGCCAACTGTTCTCCAGTGCAACTTCTTCTGTAAGTGACACAGTGACAGTGATCCAGAAATTTAACTTGCTGTTGTCTCGTTCCAAGTGGCATTATGAAGTTTGTGACATGCATTAGGAGGATGGCTCTTGGTCACAGGATGTGCTTTACCTGTGTGTGTGATTAAGCGCATCTCCCAGAGTCTAGGAAGCTTTGTCAGCTCAGGGTAGCTGTCCCTGCTATGAATCCTGCTCTTACTGACTCCTCTTCTTCTTGTTTCCTGTTCTGCAAATGAAAAACTATTGTTATACTGAAGCTTTCCTGGCACCTCGCAGCCGCCTGAGATTTTTTAAGTCTCTCTACCCCTTTAATTACTATGGGCAGATCATCTGTTCTTGACATATGAGTGCCTGATGGTCACATTTCTCTGCTCCCTCCTCTCCTCAGGGATGCTTCTCGGAGCCTTTTCTTCCACAGCTAGACTTTCATAGTAAGTTATCTTTTAAAATTCTGTCTAACCTTTTAAGCAGCAAGCCTTTTTTGTTCATAAAATAAGGCAGTAGATTTTGTGATTCAAGGCATTTGCCACATACAGGCTGAAATAGCATACAGTTCTCGTCCAGCCTCCTTTCTGTATTCCTTTATTTAGTGTTTTTGGAGAGTTCGCGTGGCCACTGGCCATTACAGGGCTCCCCAGCTGCTGGTCTGGCTCTGCTAGAATTTGAAATCTCGTTGTCACTCTTAGGGTACAGTTTGATGTTGGGCTTAAAGTGACCCGAGATCACGCTGCCACCAAAAGGGCACTCTTGCCTGCATCCTCCCCTCGCTCCTTCTGCGACCCTCGTGGACCACTGGTAGTCATACAGAAATCAGACTCTACAAGCAAACAAACACGATGTGGATGCAAACACACAGCTGGCAGGGCACAGGACTCTGCTTTCGATGTTTCAGTCAACCATGAAACCGCTTAGTTTTGTGGCGATCTGCGCTCGTTAGATCTGGACTGGTTTTACTCCATTGAGCTGAGATGCGCTCTGGAGCCAAAACCCCACGCGTCTGCAGGTGGATTACCTACTTGCCTTCGAGGGCCCTGGACAAGCCTCCGCAGCTCTTCTGCCACTGCCAAGCAAGACAGCAACATTAAGGTTGGGTTCATCGTATGCTGTGGTTGCACCTTCACTGAGACAGCGGGTGTTCCCAGACCCCTGGCCGAGCATGCACCCGCAGAGCCAGGAGAAATCACCGTGTGGTTGCCGTCGGGCCGTGTTGCTCCTCGATCCCACCCATTCCTCTGCAAAGAAGCTGCAGTGAGAATATGGATCTTACTATCGAGCTTAGTACGCACTTTGTGAATCAAAACTAAAGACGGCCTCAGCCCCAGTCGTGGATCTGAACGTGCTCGAGCTTGAAGACTGTTCATACCTGGATCTAAACCTGGCTTACGGTCATCATCCCTCAAAATTCATTTTTGTAACTTGATAACCAGCAAATAAAACAGCCAGTTATTAAGGAAAATGTAATTACAAAGTTGTGTTTATCTACAATTCTTTGCGAAAAACTAGGCCTCATTATTGCTATCACAGTTAGAAGAATAATTAATGTCAAGTTTTTGTAGTGAATTCATTACCTCCTTGGATAGGGAGTGACTGGAACCATATTTCACATAAAAGCTTTAACAAGAAGAAAAAATTAGTGTGCTACATCTCTGTGAGTTGTCATCCTCATTGCCTGATAGCAGAAGTCAATAAAACAAAGTGCATCGCCTGTTTGTTGAGGCGTATACCATGTGCCACCCATGAAGGAAATCATTCTGCTGAAAGGAAGATTGTTCAACCATTTTCAAATTAAATCCTTGTAGAAACATTGCATCTCAAATACCCTCAATACCGTGTACGACCAATATGCTCGGGGTCAGTTTTTAGAAGAAACTGCTATGCTTGAATATCAAACACGTTTACACTCTGATCCCTTTTCCAGGTTTCTGGAAGCTACTTCTTGTCCCTGCTGAATGCTTCTATTTGGATTAAGTTAGTGCGAGGTATTCACCACGATGATTTTTTTCTACAACTATTTTCACGCCTTCCTTCACGTTGCCCATCCCTCTATCTAAGTCACCTTGTGCACATGGTCACCCATGACTTGGAGCTCAATGTCTGAAAGCAGTGAGAAGCGTTCACCAGGAGCGGTGACGGCTGCCCCAAGCTTTCTGTCTTAAATCTGGGGCCCCGCTACTCAGTTTTCGTTCCTGCGTTTGGACCTGCAGCAGCCCGGCGGTCTGGAAAGGTCTGAGCGTCCATGAGAGTTCCTTCAGTCTTCAGAAATGTTCTGCGATGTGCACGTGTGCAAATACACGTGCCGCGTGTTCGGAGGTCAGTTGGCCATAGCAGAATCGTTCAACTCATTCCTTTTAAATGTGGCTTTATGGTTTTCCACCTGCAAAGCAATGCAACCTCATTTACAGGGTGCCATTGGGTTCGTGTCCCAAATACTGTATATAGGTTTGTTTCAAAGCATTCCCATGATGCGATGGCAGCAGAAGTATAGCTGATGTTTTGACTCCCAGCTTGGAGCTGTTGAGCTGACTCAAAAGATCCTTTTGATACTAAAAATTTCTTCACACATTCAGAAGGGTCGTATCAATGCAAGCAACCCTAGAAGCAGAAAACAACGTGAGGAAACCCGGCCATGAAATGATCTGTTTAATTCCCTGTGATGGATCTGCTTTGAATATAATAACGAAGGCTGCGACCGCTTCAGTTTCTTGATGTGAACCGGCCTCTGGACACTGTTGAAATGTTGTATTCCTGCGAGAGGAAAGACGCCGTCCTCGGGAAGAGCGCTGGAAGAGGAGAGGCCGGCTCTCGCGCCTGCCCGTCGGTCTCCGAGCTGCCAGATAAAACACATCTCTGGCAACGTGCTCTGCTGGCAGGGGCAGCCGTGCCAGGACGCCGACGGGGCCAGCGCGCGCGCAGGCTCCCGGTGCCGCCGTCCCCGCGCCAGGCCAGCGAGCCTGGAGCTGCCGGGGCGTAGCAATGGTGCATCATAGCACCTGTACGGGCTTCTGGTAACAAAAAATAAATAAAAAACGAGCAGTTTGCTGCATATTAAACTGCGAAAGCGCTGCTGCTTGGGTGTTTCAACGCCGGGAACGGCCTTCCTCGAGAAGCAAAGGCTTGGGGGGCGAGCGCCGGTGCCCCTACGCCCATGCCAGCCAGACGGAGAGGGCTGGGGCAGAAGATGCCGCTGAGCAAGAGCCACAGCAATCTAATCATGACCTCTGGTAGTCGGCGAGATCTGTGCGAGAAGCTGCGGCAGAAAGCAGACGCGTCCAGGAAATAATGCCTGCCCAGGGCAGCCAGATGGAGTGGGGATATCCTGACAAAGCATTTATTTTAATAAACGTTCAATTAGAATTATTTCTGTAACGCAAGCATGGCCCAGAAGTAGTATGGGCATTAATAAGATTGCTGAAAGAAGTCAGCACTGAGGTAATTGTGCACTAGCTGAGAGCGACGGTCACAAACAGTAGCCCTGCGACGACGTTTCCTGTAGGGTGCTGTTGCCTGTGTGCGAAGCAGAAAGCGGGAGTTCCAGTTATGCCTGAAAATGATGGGTTTAACGTTCCAGCTCTTTTTTTAACGTGAAAATCCTCCTGTTCTTTCTGTATCTGTGCAACGTGCCCGTAATCCGTAGCTTTATATACATAAATACAGCCACTGAGGAAAAACTCCACTAGATGCTTTTACCTGCAATACAACATATACGCCGTCTCATCAAAAGTTTGTGAGCAGAAATCTCAAATGAACACAAGAAGATTTTTCTGGCTTACGTCTTGATATACGTCCATTTCTGTCTTGATATCACCCCATTTACGTGAGAACCTGAGAGCACATGAATCCCATGTTAAGTCAATAGGGCTCTTGACGTGTCAAATTTTCTATGATGTGCTTAAGCATCGCTATAGGTGGAGTCTTCATAGACGCTTAACTGTCGGTTTTATTTTACTCGTTACAACTTAGTCTTCGTGGTTCTCCGAGTTTGATTGGTTACCAGAACATGAGGTGGTTTAATTGCATTAAAGCTCTTAGCGTATACTTGCGACCTGTGATATTCTTCGTACTGAAGTGGAAACCCGGCGTGAGCGTTACGGGAGGAGTGCACGCTAAAATAAACAGCGGTTGCATGTGCTGATGTCAGGGGTGAACCCGACACTTATTAGCAGAGAGTCTGGAAATGCCAGACCTGAAAAGGTTAAGTTCACTATTTATTTTTAAAATGAGAGACTTGGTGCTTGTCTGGCAAAGTATTATATTGTGCGGCTTGCTTTGGCTTTGTAAAGGTGCTTGGTTTACTCCAGTACTTGGAGCTAAGTGGTTTTCTCAAAGCTCATGTTTTGAATTTCTTTTTTGTACGTACTCAGAGGTCTGGCACCGAGAGCCCCAAAGAGGCCGGCGCGGGCGTTCGCCCCCGGCGCGTCCCGGCCCTCGGAGCAGCCCGGACCTGCTCCCGGCCCAGCCGCGACCCGGTGTCCGTCCGTCCGTCCGCCCGCCCGCCCGCCCGCCCGCCGCGGGACGCCGGCCCGGGCTCAAGGGACGGATGCAAAAGCAGCAGCAGAAAGTGGCAGCTTGTGAGCGTGCCAGCGGGCAGAGCTGCAGCCCTCGCGGGGCGCTGCGGGAGCTCGGGCGCTGCGCCACCGGGGAGACGCGGCCGTGAATTTACATGAGGAACATGCCTCTGCGCGACGCAACATACACTCCTGTTACTTTACAAATGTTGTTGTAAACAAAACGCACGTCAGGCATTACGCACTCGGCAAACACGGGCCGGACGTGAGATAAAAGCCTGGAGTTTTATTTTCGTCCTCGGGACCCTGGCAGCGTTCGCAGATCGCTGGCCGTATTGGATGTCTCTGTGTGCCTCCAGCTCTCCTCTGAATTTGCTCCTGAGAACGGCGGTAATGTTCAAATTACTATGCTAAAACGCGGCGTTGTTGCGTTATTTTGTCCCCGGCGCAAACTTCAGCCGCGTGTCTGTAAACTCAACGTATCTTTCCGGTCATTGCAAAATGAAATAAATAAATAGAGAAGCCCCAAACCCAAGGGCTGGTAATGTAGTATGGCAAGTTAATTCAGGAGACCTCTAACCTTCCAGCCGTCACGTGGCTACTGATTTGCAGCCCCGCGCCGGCCCGTGCCACCCTGGGCGCCTGGCGCAGGGGCCTGGGCCGGCGTCAGCCCTCGCAGTGGACGCGGGCGGCCAGCGCCGGGCGCCCCGGCCGACGCGCCGAGTCCCCTTCGAAGCGGGGCCGCCGCCGCCGCGTCTTGCAAGAGGGCGTCTTCTGTGTCTCGCCGGCACGCTCGAGCGCTCCTGAAGCTACGGGTGACACGGCTGCGCGGGGGCCGAGCGAGCAGCCCGCCGGGGCACAAGGCAGGAACGGAGCCCAAAGCGGCCGCGCCAGCAGCGGCACCTCGCTTCCGGCCCAAAACACTCCTAATTAGCGCTAGACGATACCAGGCAACTGTTGCAAGCCTCCAAAAACCTGTTCTTCCCCCCCTCCCGGCGCCGAGGAGCGAACGAGGACGGAAACGCCGGGCGCGCTGCAGGACGCGCCGAGGGCCCGGCGCGCTCGGCCCCGTGGGCTGCGGCGCCCGCCCCCGCCGCCCCGGCACCTCGCTCCCCTGGCCGGCTCAACCGGCGGGGCGCCGCGGCCCTGGCGCCGGGCCGGGCTTCGGCCCCCCCGCTGCCCCCTCCGCGGCCGAAAACGTCGCCTCTCGGGGAAGAAAACGGCGTCGCTGCAACCCCCGGCGCTGGCGGGTGGAAAAAGCGCTTTTTCCGCCGGAGTGTGCGCGCGTGCGAAAAAGGGGCCTTAAACCGCGGGAAAGACTGACGAAGATGGGGAATTCGGGGACGACGGGGCGCGCGCATGCACGTGCGCCCGCTGGCCGGGCAGCAGCCCCGCTCGCTGCCGAGAGCCGCTGAGCACCAGCCGCGGCTCCTGCCGGACTTTTCCCTGGAATGGGGAAATGTGTAATGAAATTCAACAAGGAAACTGGAAAAACAGCCAAATTGGTGCAGCAAAGTGGTTAATAGGATCATTAGCCTCCTCGCTGTATTTTTTTGGACATTGTGCGCCTGTACCGCGGATCTCGGGAGCAGATTGCGGGAACAGGCTGACAGTTACCAGCTAACTCAGCAGTGCTGGGTGCAAACTGCCATCTTCCTGTGGATTTACAGCTGCCACTTCTGCTACTTCAATTAGTTCTATAGCACACAGATGTTGCTTAAATGTTGCTGCTAATGATACTGCAATAAGCGTAAGATTCATGCCATATTTTGAGGCACGTAAATTTCTCAAGTGGCACAATTAAAGTGGAAATATTAGGTGGGGAGGACTTGGCAGTCGCGCCAACTTGGAAAGCGCACCCGCGACGCAATAATGGGTCAAAAATTCATTCAAGTTTTACTGCTGTTCAGAGTTTTAAAAGACTTTTCACAGTTGAATGCAAAGTAGTAAAAAGCGGAGTATTAGGAAATGAGAACGCTGCTCTGTTATTCAGACATGACTTCTAATTTCAAATTGAAATCACATGCTCACCTCCGCCGCTCCCGCCGCCCCGCCGCGCTTGCAAGGTGCGTTTGAAAGCAGAAAGAACAAATAAAAAGTTGTAATTAATAGCGAACTGATTGCTCCGGGCGCACGAAGGTTCACGATGTCAGTTATGATAGTTTAAAAAAGAAAAAAAAAAAGGTTTCCCAAATCACACGCGGAGACAGCATCAATCATTGCCGACGCCAGATGCAGCCTCCAAACGGCAGCCTGACAACACGTCTCCTGTTTGTGCAGCCACCAAGCAATTACTCTTTCCATTATATCTCCCAATGACAGATCTCCAAACCCAGCGCTGTAAAAATTAGAGTTTGGGCTTACGCACGCGTGTCAGGTCTTAAAAAATAAAATAAAATAAAATACGAAAACTTATCATGGCTGCCGTGTTTACGAGCTTGTCAAAGTGCATGTACATAATTTTCAGCAAAAAATTTCTTTCACCTCATTTCCAATCCTCCCGGATTAGATTTATCAGCAACGCGCTCAGGGGAAGCAGTGGGGAGGGGGGAAGCAGGGGCCGCACGGGCCCCGCGGGCGGACGGGGACGGCGCCCGCAGCCGGCTGCGTCCCCCGGGCGGCCCCGACCTCCCGCATCAAAGCGGCTCCATCCCCGGTTTTCCCTATCTCGCGTCCGACGCGAGGCAGTCGGCTCGAGCCGATGCGAATTGCTCGGCGTGGGCCGAAAGCCCGCGATTTTTTTTTTTTTTTTCTCGCAGCCGCATAGAAAAATTACCTTAATCCCCCAAACTCCTATTTCTGTGCCGCCTATCAGGGCGCGGGGCCGGCCGCGAGCTTAGTGCGAAAGTGGCTTCGCCGAGATACGGGAAAGGCTATTTCAAGTCAGTGCTATATGTATGAAAATCTCCGGGGCAAAAGGGAAATTTCGCTCACATGAAAAGCGCGCCGCAGCCGAAAAGCGTGGGGCGGCGCAAGGGCGAAGCGCCGGCAGGAGCCCCGCGCTGAGCGCAGCCCGCTGCTCCTTCCCAAACCGCTGGCGAAGCTTCTCCCTCCCAAACGAGCGACGGGCGCTGAGCAAAGCCCGAACTCGGGGCTTGGCCGTGCCCTACCACAGCCGAAATTTCATTCCTGGGGGCTGAACGTGCTCGAAGCCCGAGCGCCGTCGTCGAGACGGGAGCCGACGGAGCGGCGCGGAGAAGGGCCCGCGGGGCGAGCGCGGCGTGCGCCGTGGTGCTGCTGCGGAGGGAAACCCGAGAAACCCGACTGCCCTTTGCCTGCACCGCTGGCTGCTGCTCGCGGCCGGCCTCGCGCCTGCTCGCACGCGGTCCGAAGCGGAGCGAAGGGAGAGGCTTTTGCCGAGCTCGGCCCCCGCCGCGGCTGCCGCGTCGCCCCGCTCAGTTATTTGGGGGGGGGGGGAAACAAGATCAAATCACATCAAACCAGAGCAAAGCGTGCTGCGGGGCCGACGCGCCCCCCCCCCCCCCCCCCGGCCCGGCCCCGGCGCCCCAGGGCTCCCGCAGCAAAGCGCTCCAGCTCGACGTATTTCCGGCGCCAGGCGCGTCGGGGGGCCGCCGGGGGCCGCGCGCCCCTCTCCCGCCCCAAGCGAGGAAAACGCCCGCGCCGCCGCCGGGGCCAGCTGAGGACTCCTTCCCGCTTCTGACTTTGGCGATTTGTGTCTGATGTCAGGTACCCTTTGTAAGCTATTATGATATATAGGCCAGTTTCCCCCCCCCCCCCCACTCCAGCCTATGTCCTCTTTCTATTTAGGAATTAATTATGATGCTATCTCGTATAACTCATTAGTATCAATTAATTCTTCCCCTTTCATGATTTTATATAGCTAAATTAGATTGCCTCTCAGGAACTTAATAATCAGCATTGGACTCATTTAGACATAGCTTTCTTTTTCCCCCCCCTTCTCCACCCAGTTTTAGGGATGCTCCGGCTGCACGGGACGGGGACGCGCCGGCTGCGCCCCCTCCGTCCCGCCGGCGTTGTTAAACCTCACACCTACAAAACAAAACAAAACGAAGTTCTCCTTCCAGACGAGCTGGCGGCGAGGGGGACGCGGAAGGGGGGCGCAGGGGCTCGCCCCGCGGGCCTCCTCTGGCCACGAGCCTACAGTTGAGGTTGTTTTAGCATAAATTACCCCCGGTCTCGAGGCCGTTATCGGGATGGCTTTGTCACCCCACTCAGTGGGTTTTTTTTTTTTTTTCCCTAACCCAGAAAGGATGAGAGAAAAGAAAGGGAAGGGGAGAAAAAAGAGCTTTTCCAGGAGGAAAGAAGCAGTCTCCCTTGAGAAAACTGCAGGTCTGTTTTCTTCCGACTTTAGAAAAAAGGCCATTTTTGAAGGCACGTTTTTTTATCAGGAAGGCCTGATATAAAACATTGATTTTAATTATGATTTTTGACTAAAAATGAGGAAAAATATGCTGTCTGGTCAATCTTAATTTTTCAGCATGTCTACTTTTCCTCTTAGGGAAAGAAAGATTATACTCATTACCAAAAAACGTTTACAGTTATTGTTCAAATCTCCAGTTGTTACTAAATATGCACTTCTTTTTGCTAATCAGGGAGCCATCCTGCGTTATTTTACCTATCTGCATGTATATATTCAATTATATTTAATATTTTGATTACTATGCTTTATATTTTAAAGAGCAAATGCTGAATAAAGCCTTCCTTTTGTTATTGCATGAATCGCTGGGCTCTTTTTGGATGGAAACAAGACAGACAGACGTGCTGAGAATGGCACCTCAGCCGCGCGCTCAGTTAACGAGAACTACCTACATGCTGCGGGGTGCAAAAGGAAGCGTTTCCCCAAACTTGTTCTGCAATTAAAGTTAATGAATTGAGATATTAAACAAAGGGCATATTATCTTTAGTGGAAAATCTGAATCGACTCTTTCTGATCACCATGTCCTTCAAGATGTTAAAACTGGTAGATCTTGTCCTTCCACATCTATTCTTTGTTCATAGGTAGGGAGCAGGAAAACACATTTTCTGCTCTTTCAACTCCCAGCCACGTTTCCAGCTTTGAATGACTTAGTCATTAACTGGAACCAGTCGAATACATTGAAACGAAGACAAACTTTTCCATCTTTGCCGAAGTCGCTGCCAAAAAGTTCATCCCTGGAGCACGCGCGGGTCGCCAGCGCCCACTGCGGCTTCTCCCAGCGCGGGGATTTCAGCCGCGTCCCAACGTGACGGGAAGCCACCGGCCGCCGACGCTCAGGCGGCTTCCGCTTCGCTTGAGCTCTTCCCCGAAGTTACGTGTGGGTTTGGCGTCACCGCAGGTTCCTCGCAACCAAAAAGGGAAGCGGCGCATTTTAAATATAAAGGGTCAGGCCTGATTTTCTGAAGCGCTCGGCTGGCCGGGCCCGGCGCCCGGCTGGAGGGCGAGCGCAGCCCCGCTGCCGGCGTCTGAGCTCTCCGCGGGAACGCCGCAGCGCCCCGGCTCGAGCGGGCGGCGACGGCCGACAGACCGGCGGCCTCGGCAGCAGCGCCGGGGCCCGGCGCCTCCCGGTGAAGTTGCTGCGCTGCCCCCAGAGGGTCAGCGATGCGGCGGCGGCGGTTTTGCAGCGCGCCGCAGGCCGGTCTCCCCTGCAGAGCAAGCGTGGCCCGGCGAGGCGCAGCGCCCCCGGCTCCTGCCGACGCCGCTGCAGGCTTTCTGCCTTTCCTCTCCCGCCCAGGTCGCCGCCGTGGCCACGTTTACCCGGGAAGGTCGCTGTCAGCATTGTTCCCACACAGGCCAGGTGGGAACGGAGCCGACTCCGCGCGGAGCTGAGCCCTCGGCCCAAGCCAAAATCACCCGGGACGGCTGCAAGCGGCCCCGAGGGGCAGGACGCCGCGCGCCCGCCTCGGCTCTGCCGCTCGCCCTGCGCCCAGGGCCGGGCGCAGCGGCTCTGAGCGCCCTCCTGCACCCGCAGCCTCAACGAAACGCACCGCGAAAGACTTCAGTTTTTTAGCGTACCATTTTTTCCGTGCGTTCTCCATGCCTTCCTCCCTCCCTCTTCCCTCCGCTCTTCCCACCCTACGTCTCGCTCTAGATGCAGGAAACTTCAAAGCCCGTAAGCTTTTTCTCTCTTTGAGCTGCTATGCAGTAAGGGAGCTGCGCACCGCTGCGATTTGGGCCTGGCTGCAGCAAAGGCGTCTGGCAGCCTAACCACCGCCGTTCGGTCTGGGCTGGGGGGACTGAATGCCTTTATGGTCTTTTTCGTTACAAAAAAAGTTTATCAAATGCTTAAAGTACCTCAAGGCAGAGTAAACACCAAAAAAAGAGTCAAACAACAACCGAATCCTCCGGAAACTTTGTGGGTGCTGAAACTGTGCCACGTACCGCTTCGTGACCCGTGAACTGCGCCCTCTTTCTCAGGTTGCCTCAGCTTTACTGTGAAGTCAATGAACAGGGAAGGAAAAGCATGTAGCAAAGTTTGTAGTTTATCTGAATGTGTGCAGAATCAAAAACTCACGACTATCTGTGTCTGCTGCTAGCATCGCCTGCGAAAGGGCCGAGCGGGGCTGGCACGGCCGCCCCGCGCCGGGGCCCTCCCCAGAACGGCGCAGATTCGCCAACAGCTACTTTCTAACACAGCGCTCAGAAATAAAATTCCATTTGCTGTTCATAACAATGAAATTCAGCATCATATGCGAGAAAAATAGAGATAGTTTAAGGGTTGAATTATTCTGTCATTTATGCAATTAAAAGGTCTATCAGAGTTCATTTTATTTACAACTTTGTTATTTTACGAATGTTCTGAGTATAAGCAAGGACCACTTTTTAAATGACACCCTCCCATAGTAACTGTTTACAACTCGGTATTGCCTGTGGGATTTTAGAAACATTCCTCCTTCACAGGCTATTGTGAAGTTTGTTTGCATATGACTCGAGACTTGGTGCTCGCTCTTCTTTTTCCCCCGTAAAACTTATGGCAGTACATTGTATAATGACAAGTGACCAAAAAAAATCAATTTGTAATCTGATTTGAGGGTTTTGATTTCCTCTGATGAGTTTAAATTTCATTAAAAGCAACCTTATTCAAACATAAAAGAAATCCTTGAAGGGTAAAAGAGGGAATTGTCTCAAAGAGTATAAAGAGTCTCAACTCTTTTGTGCTATTTATTCATTGCGTTAATTGGGAGGTGCCACACGTGGGGGCGGCTGGCAGCTGGGCTCTTATCGGGCCCTGCCATCAGCACCAGGAGGCTACAAAAAGCACAAGGGCTCACATTCAAAAATCGTTCTTTGGCATATTGACACTTCAGTTATCAACAACCCTTATTATCTGCTTAGCGGTGGACCGCAGCTTGCTGGTGACATAATAAGCTACAAATCACTGCTGGTGCCTCTCTGCATTCTCTTAATTGTATGTGTTCGCCAGAAAAAAATTATCATTGGGCCTCTTGTCTTGATGAGAAATTGACATTTTCTGACTGATTATTTGGGCGCGCTATGCGAGGCAGATAAGACTTAGAGTTGTTTTAAAGGAGCGCAGCCATTCTTTCAGAGGCCTCTTTATTGCTCTAGTTGACCCACTTGATGAGTATGGATTTCATGAGGTCTTTTTCAGCATTTGAACTATAAAAGGTTCAGAATGACACCACCCCTTATAGACAAAAGATAACCTTGCCCTTTGAATATATTGATTCTTTATTAACTAGGCTGTTTAATGCAATGAAATGAGGCATTAGATTGAAGCCTATTTCAAGTGCTTTGAATAATCTTTAAAAGCTTGAAAGACTTTAAAAAGCTGCTCTGCCATAATTGCCATATACTTTTAGGGACTCTAGTCCTTCATTTTGATTAAGGAATTTTTATATTTGTATTCCTAAATTCAGTGTCGGCTGACACAACATATTTTCGCATCGGGGCTATTACCAAGTTACAGATACAGATGTGTCATAGGTGGGATATCGCTCCAGGACTTGTCATTCACAGCACCAAATGTATGTGCTTTTTTTTTTTCTTTTGTATTTTCTTTGCATAGACTGTTAGATGAACCATTTGGCTACTCATTATTCAAACCTTTGAAATAAATCCAAAAGGAATAGTGCCAGTAGCCATCGTGCAGATCTTCATCCCTATAAACCATCTTATTTTCAGTAGACTGCATCTGCTGATGCTAGTATTTAAGCATGATACACATACTTAGAGCAAAATGATTGCCAATGCAAAATAAGAGTAATCAGAAGTCCTTTGTATTTGTAACGTATATTTTCATCAAACATAAAAGCTGTGGAAATATTGGAGGACAAAAAAAATGTAGTTAAATGACCTGCTTTTCCTTCTTTGTAAATTGTAAATAAAGTAAGCTGTAGTTGTTATCCCTCATCATCTAACTACCAATACGTACAGAAACTAAGGAGAGAATTAGGTAGGCTAAATTTCACACACGCATACATATAATTACCATTGAGCTCAGAATTTAGCAATGCCCTCTTGAACGCCCTCTGATAACGACGGAATAAAACCCCCAGAACTAACAGGCAAATACTTTCACTGGTCTGGCTATGCATTTCTGTTGTTCAGATAGATAGCCATTTTTCTGTTGCTGTAGAAATACCCTCTCGTCTGGTGGCTACGGGCACACTGAGCTATGCAGGTAGACGCAGGGCACGTGGGCTAGCGAACACAGACCTGTAGCTCAGGTTTAGCATTATAATCGTCTCCCATAAAAATACTCTCTGACTAGGAGGCTTTGAATCATGCCTAACTCTTTATATTCATATTTCACGTACACTGCATATACTACAATCCAAAGGATAAACTATTTGTGTTCAGTATTACAGTCAGCAAAAACATCTGCTTTCTTAACAGCACTTAAAAGATGAGCATGCTCACCGTCAGTGCCACAGCCCTGCATGGGAAACGCGGGGTCATGGTGTGCTTACGATCACTTTTCCCCTCACAGGGTTTTCCAACACCACAGAAAAATAGAAAAAGTTTGCTCTACTCTTATCTTTTTTTTTGCAAAGAGGGTACCTGAGGCACAGGTTTGGTTAAATACGTCACCAAGGCTGAGGAACAACTGTCACTGCCAGACCGTAGCACAGAAGTCCCACTTCTTGACTCCGCTCCTCTGTCCGCTCTCCGGAGCACAGGCTCTCCTGGCTGGCCAGCCGGCGACTTTCCAACCCTGACAAGCCCACCTCGTGGATTATGTTCTGCTTAACCAAGACATAAATATGACTGCTGACATTTAGAAATGAAACCCCCAGTGTGGCTTTTTTGTTTTGTGTTTTGTCAGGTTTTTTTTAATAATCAAACCAGATAAAATTACTAAAAATGAAATTCACAGACAAGAAATACTTTAATTAAATATTGTGTAAAATGAACATTTTTTATACAGTTAAATATATGAAAAAATGTACAGATAAAACAATCTTATTGTAGGGTCTTTAACAGTAAAATCTACCATTTAGTGAAGCTTTCAGTTTGGAGACAATGAAGCAATGAGTGCATTGACTAAGTAATCTAAAACACAAACAGATTGCATTTATGAAGAAACTTGCAAACTTTCTTAACATGTACACGTGACCTCTTCTTTAGATCAAAACCTTACTTAGACAAAATATAACTGAGGCAATTCAGTTCCAAAGTGACTTCTCAGGCTTTTCCACTTAGCTAAGCCTTATTAGTTATCACAAAATAAATGTGCAAGACATTTATCATCTGTGATAGACTGTATCATTCTTTAAAACCCTTTAATAAACGCTTTACTAAAATGTGCATTTTGCCCAGAAAGAAAAAAATTGATCCCTCCTTTTTGGTTGAAAGTTTAATTCTGCTGCAGTTTGCAAAAAGTTTTGCAGTGCTGCATTTGAAAACTATTTAGTGCAAAGTAAAAAAAACTCAACGTTTCTTTCTATGGATTTGGCACTAACAGCCACAATATACGAAGGAGGTCATTCCAGTTTAAAAAGCACAGTCATTTATGGGTCTATTATAAAAAGTTCCATTAAAAAAAACCAATAAACCTAAATAAACAAACCCCAAACATTTAAAAATTAGGTATGATCCTGATTTCATGTGAAACCATTATCTTTTTTAAACAGTGCAGGGTTCAGGAATATGCAGAGTGCAGCAGAAAGGAGACACATAAAGGAGTGATATAATTACACCAGGTTTGTGCTTTTTTCTTTTTTTTTTTTTTTACACCAGAAATCATCCAAATGAAGTAGTGATTAACAATTGTGGTGTAAGCCTGTGATAAAACAGCACAAAAGTTCTTCAAAGAAGTTCACTTTTAAGGCATCAGAGAAGTTAATGTGGCAAACATTTTAATTAAAACATCAGAAGTGAATTTTATTTTAAACTTTAGGCCTCTGAATTTTTCCAGTAAGCACAGTTCAGCTATGTGGCAAAGTCATGGGTGGCAGCTAAAAATGACTTTTTACAATCTTAAAAAAAAAGAAAAAAAAAGGAAAGAAGGAAAAAAAAAAGAAAGGAAGGAAAAAAAAAAAGAAAGAAAGAAATTCAGCCACAAAATAGAGTCATCTTTTTTGTGGCTGTATCACATGCACATATTCTACTAGTATTCATTACAGCCATGTGGCACAATTTTGATTTGACTATACAACAAACAACTTTTTTTTCAAAATTATTTGTTCTGATAACTTAAAAATAATATAAAAATAAACAATGAATTTGACTTTTCCTCAAAAATAAAAAAAGGATGGAAAGTCTAAATAATAGCAACTTTATGAAGTACAAATGAAATGTACGGACACTAATTTATTTAAAAGAAAAACATGAAGGCAACTGTTCTTGGCTTAATGCTATTCTCAGCATCACAATACCAGGCCATGACGAAAACCAACACATACAAGAAAAAATGATGAAAAGCAATATACAAAATTTCAAAGATAAATACAATATTTATAGTTGATATGTTACAAAATAAATTCCCTTAGTGACTGCAAGTGTTTATGTGAAAGAAAGTGTTGCAATGAATAAGACTATTTTATTCCTTATAACCTTCATAAGGAATAAAATTTGCTTTTCTAAATATTTAAGTGGATCTGAAAAAAATTCAAGACAAGTGTATAAATATTTAGCTACAACTTTGGCAAAATCACAAAAGTCTACAATTTTATAACCACATACAAAACACATTAGGGAAGAAGGATCTAGAAGTCAAAAGGACAATTTTCTGGTACAAGAAACATAGACTTCACAGTAGCCTAAGAATGCAATAGTATACAGTGCTAGCAAAAGTTGAAAAAATGTTGCAGATCACACTTGCTTAACAGGAAGCTCTAGCAGTGGAAGTATATTTTTTTTTTTTTACCAACAGACAGTAGCAATTTTTTCTCTGTCAGTGTGCTTGTTGAAGGCAAGAGAATTCAATATCAAAGTTACAATTTCTAACTACAATAAGTTACAAAGTTCCATTTCATTAAGATGAAGTTAAGCAATGATAAACCCTCCCACACCCTCCCCTGCTCCCCAATTTTTTTTTTTTCTAATCATATATTCATCCTTTTTCCAGTTTGATGGCTCATAACCTCCTTGGCCCCCTTTTTTCCACCACAAAAAAATATTTCACATTATAGAGATACACAACCATTGTGAATCTAGTTATGAGTACAGAAAAATGTTCGGAGGCATTTTTCATCAGTGTTTCATGATAATCAAAATGGTGCATCCACAAAGTTTCTCCCAACACATAGCAAGTACTAGACATAGCCAAGACGTAATCAGAAACTTTATACAAAATAGGCGTCGCTTTTTCCTTATTCTTCAGGACTGAGAAATGTGAAAATATGAGAAAAATTCAGTCAATAAAATGGAATTGTTCATGAAGAAGTAGGTTGTTTGCATGTAGATTCTTAATAGTTTAAATAAAATCTTTAAACAAAGTCTTTTTTGTAGCATTTCGATTTGTTGCTGATTTTGTTTGAAGATACTGTTTCCATCAGCATGTCTTAATATACTAAACTTGTCCCCTAAGCCCATCCTCTGAAGCTTGGTGCTACGGTAGGTAAACAAAAGTGACTTTACATGGGTGGGACTACAAGCCCAGACATAGCTAAAAGGAAAAGAGAGAGAGAGAAAAAAATGTTATTATAACTCTCACAGAAGAAGGCACACGTGGTTCAAAACGAACGCAACACTCAACCAAGTAAACTAGGGGCCTTCGTGGAAAGGGACGGACTTGAATCAGGGCCATTTTGAACAGCTCAACCTTTTTTACATAATGACATGGTTGTGCGTAACAGCACTGTCATTTCATATCCGGCTTCATGTACTGGGCGCAGAAGCAGAAAGAAACAACAGAAAAGTGCTTTTCTAACAAGACAGCCTGCAAAGGCTTCACTTTTTAAAAGCCGATTCTGACAACTCTTTGTGCAGAGCATCCTGGCTCCCACATGTGTGATATTTCTCTTAGCGTTTTGTTAATAGCAACATGGGCCAGACTCCCCAGAGACGGGCTCTGTTGACAGCTGAGAAACAACATGGTCACTTCTGGTAATGTCAGACAAGGCCAGCTCACTCACCAGTCAAGGACCAGACACTTCTCAAGTTCCCTAAATGAAAATCTGACTAACCTCAGTTTCTTTCTCCCAGAACTGGGACCGAAGCAGAAAACCTCGATTCTGACACTTTGCTAATTGTACTCTATCATAATCGTAGGGCCGAGTAAGTCAAGGACTCTCTAAGATCAAAGCCAAGTACCGTACACCTGCTTTGAAATCCGTAGACCAAGTGCTATAAAAAGGCCTAAGATTAATATCCTTGACTAGCTATCTCATTTTTTTTAACACTTAAACACTGAGATGCCAAAATCTACTGCTTTTTCCAGTTAACTCCTTGGTAGAAATATAATTTAGACAGTCTTTAATTTTAGTGTTGTTTAATTTTTGTCATAATGATATTTCTCATTAATTTATGTACAACAGATATTAATAAATTTGTTCATGTAGTGATGTGAACTTCAATTTCTCAGTTCATTAATTTCCACAATATTAATTTATTTCAGAGTCACTGTTACAACTTTATGGTTTGCAAGACTTGTGTATGTACACAGTTCTTATGTAATATAATCTCCCATAATCACCAGCAACGCAGCGTAAAAGACTGAATTGTTCTAACTGGCATGATCTGCGCCCCAAGCAATTGTGATTCAGCAGACATCAAAGGCAACTACATCAGCTTGTAAGGACCTATAGTCCATAAAGGACTGGTAAGGGCCTATTTAACTTTAAAATAGATCTCAAGTGATACTCTTAAAACAGGTTACAGTTTAAAATTCTGCTACCTATTTCCCCAATCAGAAGTATTAAATGTGTCAAAATTAAAAAGTTGCAATTTTCCTGCAGATTTTAAACTTCAGCACTGGCAGAAGTTGCAAAGGAACCCTTTCTAATGAAATCATTTGGCTTCCATACTAAGTTTCCGTTAAATCTGCTGCACTCCGCATTATATCAGCTGCGGTTAAAGGAGAAGTTCGTCATGGGTTTACACCTGGTTAACCAGGTTTTTAACCAGGTATTTACAGGTTGAATTCTCTCTGCGTCCCTTTCATGTCATTCTGCTGACAAACAGCTCTGGGGTAACAAGCAGATCTTGAGATCATAAATCCCCCTGGTCTGGCAGGTTTTCAGCCAGCTGAAAAGCTGGCACCACTCGTTTGTGGCTTATTATGTAGTCCCAGGGAAGAGAGGAGTGAGAGCGTTGGTTATAGAGGGTGTATGCAAACTGGGGGATGCAGGAGCATTTTGCACAGCTCTGGGGCCGAACCCAGTCTGAAACCAGACTGCCTGCCAGCATGAGACATAAGCAGGGACCGTTCCCTGGAGGACACATAGCTCAGGAGCAGGAAAGAGGCTGTGAGGTCCACGTAAAGGTCCTCTAGTTTGGACGATTATAAAATCCACGACTGGAGGGCACCCTGCCAAGATCACGTCAGAAACTTATTCTGAGGTGCTGTTATGCTGCAATACAATCACCAATCACTTTGGAGATCAGCATCAGCATCCCCACAGGTCAGCCCAAAATACAGTACCCGCCTACTCTTTTGAGTTCAGATTCAGTAAGGGTCCGTCATCTTGGTCTGTATCCAGATGATGCTGAGACACAAAGGCTATGTCTCGGAGGTTGGCGGCAAGCAGACAGGAGCGTGCTCTGCCAGCACTCTAAGCAAAGTACGAAAGAGCAGGACTGGTCAGGACAGACTAGCTCACTTGTTTCTCCGAAGAATAATCTAGCAGAAAAAAAGTCCAGATTTTTTTTCCAGGAGTTGTGTGCAAAAATCTATTAGTTCATAGCACATGGTTAATGGTAGTAATATAGTGTACTTAATCACAAGTTTATTGTAATCTCATGATTGACTTATGATGTGTGAAAATTTAGGTCGTCCACTGCATACTTTTCTGGAAAAAAAATCTGAATTTCTTAATTTAATCCATTTAGCCATTTTTGTTGAATTCCATCTGTTGCACAATAGGGGAAAAAGCAAAATTGGTGCTCTATACATTTACTTCAGTACTTATTTTAGTAGCAATATTTGACAGTTGTGTATTTCTGCACAATCGTACCACTACATTTCTCTCTGTGCAAATTGATACCAAATGCCTTCTTAAAGAAAAATGGAGTGGCTAGTTTTTTAATAATAATTTTAATAGTTTCATCTGGGGGGAGACCGGAAAATTAAGCAGACTGCAATTTTAAAAGAATACAGAGAACCTTTCGCTCTGCATTACAACCATAAAGTTTGACCAGAGTGCAGTATCTTTCACCATCTATAAAAATAAATTACAATTGAAAACTGAATTTTAAACACATATTGTACTTCCAACTGTACAGTAAGCTCGAACTTTCTCGCTAAAAATTGTACTCCATACCTTATATGTACATTGTTTTAACCAGAAAAAAAGCTGTCTGCCCTGATGAACCCAAACTCTAGTGCCCTGCTTTTAAAAAAATATGCAAGTACTTAACTATCTGAGCACAGGCTATCTAATGGTAGTCATACAAAGTTAACGAGACTGCATTTTTTTGGATAAGGCCCAAAGACCCTACTTTGTAGACTTAGTCATATGAGTGATTCATACTTGCAGTACAACAAAGAGAGGGGTATCTCACTCTGTGAGTTACTCTGCCAAGTTTGGACCCTAGTTATGATGTAAGTTGGCAGAGGATCCATGTATGCACAACAGAAAGAGGAAGGGAGTATGAGTGTAGCAAGAAAGAAGAATACATGTTAGCTCCAGCTGGAATTGCCTGCATGACGGGTGTCCTGACATTTCACTAGTTTGTCTTCATTTTTATTCTTTTTCCTTCCTTGTTAAACTCTGTCTTGGATTTCTTCAGAAAAAGTGAATCCCTTGTTGGGGCAGACCTCTCTACGTTGGCTCTGTGGCAGTAAGTCCTAAAATATAGCGTTTTGGGGGCCTGCCTACTAGTAGCAAGATCTTGTTTCTAGTGTGCTATACTCAAATAGGCCTTGCTTAGTGTAATGTTACCACAAACTAGAACAGCTCTATCTGCTAACCGCCCCCCGCAACCCCTATGAAAAGGTCACCCTCGTCTGAAGGACTGTTACGTGTAGGGTTTTGCCAAGTTCTTATCTGTCCCTGCCTGTTCGCAGTGCTAACAAAGCTTCATAGGGAAAATACGAGGCATCCTGGTCCAGTCGTTTTGGTATGCTGATGCCTTGCAATAGTGTGGTCAACCCACTTTCCTGATACTGGGCGAAAACTAGCCAGCTGAGTTTTATTTCACAACAGAGCTTATGCAGGGAGAAAGCAACAGAACAAGCAATGACAGAGATGATATCCTTCCCTTTGATTAAAAGAACATGTCATCCTTCATTATTCAGATACATAAAACAGGGTTTACCCCCATCCTCCTCAAAGTACATAGGAGCAATAGTGACGACAGGATTTTACTTCTATCTTTACTTGACTAAATAGCTGTGACCTTTCCTAAGGTGCAGATTTTCTTAGCTGTTACTCAGTTCTTTCACCTCTAGCTTTATAATATAGGCTCTGTACCTCAAGATCATTGCAAAACTTTAACTGTATTGGATTGCAGCTCCTGAATTCCATATTTTATTTTAATGTATAAAATGTGCTGATCAGAAAACTCTCAAGGTGCTTGCAGAGTGTTCATAAAGAAACTAATTAAACTTTAAAATGGGCTCAGTGACAACAAATGACTAAGAAAAAAGGAAGAAGGAAGCAGAAATCTCCCAAATAATTATACAGGTAAAATGCAGAGTAAATAAGTGGCTCTTGCATTGCTGGCTTTACTTTATGATGTTTCATGAAGGAAGCATATGACATATTCATTCCAGAAAATGCCTGTCTTGCCAGCCAATTCTAGCTGCAATTCAACTCAACTCAAGGCACTGGTTTAGATCTGCAAGGACAGCTGGGTGAAATGTTGTCATGCTGAAACCTTTCATGAGTTCAGTTTGATTTAACTGAATAGCTTTGGTTGGAAAAAAATGATGGTGCCTCTCTACTGTGGTGATACGGGAACTCACCAAGGATACATCAGATGCAATTTGATTTTTCTCTTCAGCCGAAGGGGACTCAAACCCACATATTTTACCTTCCATTAGAGTACCCTAACTATCATGATACATGGTATTACAGGGTGAGGAAATGTGCGATTCCCCCTTTTGGTGCTGTTCTACTATGCATAAATTATTCAACTTTTTGTCACCAACCTGAGACTTGGTGTTCTAATTATCAGACTAGAAAGACATTCTTGCTATTTTCCCTGGGTCATTTCGTTCAACACAAAATGATTCAGTTCAGCTGTTTCAGTTGGGTGACGAAAATTTTTTTTTTCAGATCAACACTCCTATTCATTTTCAGTTTGGCTTCTTAACCAAAAACCGAAGTATCTGCACAGCCCTAACTCTAAATACCTTCAGATTTTAGAAGTTTCGAACGCCCAGTATAGGTAGGGACAGCTTTGTAATGCAACAGTTAAGATCTCACAGAATGGAACACAGAGATCCTTAAGACTTTTAGCAACGCCTGCAGGATGGAATTTATTATGGATGACACCAGGTCCGCTGGCTGGATTACAATATCATCCAGACAGGTTTAAAGGGATAGTCAGGCCTTTACTGTACTGTCTAAGCCCAGAAAAATTTTAGTCCAGAGCAGTGCTGGGCCTCAATTTAAGAACCAGTTTCTTGACCTGTTTAACAAAGTCAGAGTTGGTTGATTCAAAGTAGTCTACCAGGCATTTATATGAAAAGCATTTTGAGGATGAAGATGTGTGTTTACTGGTTTTCTTGAAGGGGCCAAAGGAAGTTAGCCACCTGATATCTGCTGGGAATTTAGCCTGGAATTGGGCATTTAGCCTGCTCAGGTTCTTCTGAAAATCCTATTTTGCACTAATCTAGATCTTTTAAGCACCTGAAATCTTGAAAATCTGATGGGAAGCTCTTTATTTACATATTGCAATTACAGAAATTCAGATCATCTTACTTTAGATCTTCTAATAACTTCATTTTTTCACAGTAAAGCAATAGCAAAAAGTTAATGAGCACATATATATAAATACCCACTACAGAATAGCTGCTTCAGATCTACGCTGTGTGCGTCACATTTTATTTCACTTTATTTCAGTATTTAATTCTTAAGCTGGTGTTTTTTTAATAAAAAAAGGACACTGTATTATTTCATGAATGGATGACCTTTTCTAAGAATATTGCTTATACACGGTGTAGTATTTAACTTACTGTAGCACAGTAAAGCTTCAACTAAAAACAGATATGCAATGACCTAAATTGTTAATCTAATTATTCTTTTTTTTTTAACATCCATCCTATGATGAAATTTATGTAGCTGGATCCTCAGCCCCTCCTTGACCTGCAAGCATAATAAGTTCTCAGATGCTATGTTTTTTGGACCAAGGCATTCAGAAGTTAATAAAAAAACAAAGGCATGTCCATTTTGAGATACTGGTCTCGAATGGTCTTGATTTTTGGCAGACAGGTAGTTCTGTAGGATTATGTCTCTCTGAAGTACCTTAAGCTACATACCGCAAAACGTAGGTATGCAGAATTAGTAAGCGGCTTGAAAAATCAAAGTATCAGTCTTCATCTGTTTATCTGCGAGTGCCTATTCTGTTACGGATCTCTTAGCAATACAAAGAATAAATAATGCTGCCTTACCCACATCTTAACTACAAAATGTGAGTCACGACCTCCAAGGTAACAGTGTCTGCAACCCTTACTGATTTCCATGAGGTCTGAAGCGCTTCAATTTATTGCACTGTAGAACTAGGCTCATGATTTGTAAAATGTAGGCAAGCAAACCTGTTGAATGATTCTAATGAATCTGACAATATTATCATTCAAATTTTGAAACATACCATAAAAAGTAAGACTTCTTTTGGCATATTTTTATATTTTTCCACAAAAGCTACACTGTATCACAAATCTGCCTGCCCCACTACCAGCGGGTGACCATGTAAACTCTGCAGATGGTTTATAAATTGTTCATTACACTGCCCATATAAAACCACATAGATAAAAAAAGCAGAAGCCTAGAATTGCCTGCCTTAATTAAAATATTTAGTTATTCACATAAGGAAGTAACTAGTTTAGTGCTACAATAGGAGATTGTGTTAGGCCCAGCGGAGCATGCAAACTCAGCGCACAGGTGAGTAGCTCGCTCAAGGGAGGTTAGTTTACTGAGGGAGAGCTTAGCCTGATTTATACTAATTTGACATACTTTAAAATAACTACTACAGCATATGTAAAATGAAGAAATTGCACCACATTATGCTGGAATAGTACTATTTTAAAAGTCCATAGAAATGTATCCAAAAAATGCATAAAGAAATGCAAAGAGTACACAAAAATCTCCAAGAAGCATTCCAGGATACATGCTTACTTTAAAATTTAATGTTTGAAATCTTAAGGGAAAATGCCAGAAAAAAACCTAGTGTTTTCTCTAATGCAAGTATTAAAAGTGAACTCAGATTTGCTTAAGATTTTAGCCTATCATTTGTGCTACTGTATTTTGCATTGCTATGACACCATTTTGACAGCACCAGAAACCTAAAAATATAGTAAGGTACCTTTCTCCAAAATATATCATCATAGCTTTAGTGTATGCACCAAAAAGCAATACACAGAAAAATGAGAGAGATCCAGCTCACCTTGAAGTCCATTTCCATTTGCACTGGTGCAAGATGGTGGAGGAGAGGCTTGGGGCCTGACAACAGGAGCAAAGGCGCTCTTTTGTTTCACTGCAGAGATGACATTGGCAGGTGAGAATGAGAAAATGCCGTGTGTACTGCTACAGTTTGAAGGGAGGGTGACCGAAGAGGCTGCCATGGTAGGGCTTGACGGCACTACTGCAATAAAGCAAAAATAATCAGGACTCAGATTGAGGTTTTCACGGCAAACATGGAAAAAGAGAGTGATAGGGCCTTGCCTCTTAAAATATATATATAAATATATATATAAAAAAAAAAATGAAATGCCTTGGCTTGGCCACTCTCTGGATAACAGGCAAACTCTTTTGTGTTGGACTTTTGTTACAAATTGTGCAGTCCAATTTTTTTTCTATCTGAGATCGTATTATGGCACAAACAGATCAATTTATTATATTCGTTTTTACGTCCAGCCTCCAGAGTCACCCCTCCTTTTATCCAGTAGCTCACAATATAGAAAATCAAAACAATGCAAGTATTTGATTTTGTAGTAAATATGAATCTATATGATGATGTGTTACCAAAAATAGACACTTACTGCCATAAGGAGAGTTAGCTGAGGAGCCATTAAGAAATCCAGGGGAACCTGGTACACCTAGATTGGGCATGCCGGCATTGCCATATCCATTCATGCTATTGCTGACTGTGTTGTAATTGGACTGCTGAGGAGTACTGCTCGGAACATATCCTCGCGGGGAAACACTGCTTGTGTTGCGACTGTAACCTACTGTGTTAGAAACCCCCCCACCCCAAAAAGATAATGTTATTTTATAATATAAACTTAGGGCTGGGGGGTTTCCTCATGCATCATATATTACACAGTTTTAATTGATTGCACAGCTTTGCTCTAAGTTGTCTGTTACTGCCCTATCAACTCTTGCAGTTGCAGATAACCTTATCACGCCAACCCTACTTAAATCATCCGCGAGCACTCTATGTTGTCTCTCCTCTCAGCACAGACAGCCGACAAAAGCTCTCTTCGATCCAGCTGTGTCAGTTTCCTTCACATTTGTCTTTAGTAGCAATTATCAACAGGCTTGATTCCTGGTTTGTAGCAACATACTGAATGAACTTGCAGCCTCTCCAGACCTTCAAATGCCAAAGCTGACAACAACAACTTTTTTGTTGCAGTGATTTAACTTTAAAAAGGCTGTTTCGGGGTCTTCATTTTATGATTAATATTTTTATACTGACAATAAGCTAGTACTTTCATAAGGTGTAGTCATCAGTGAAAACTAATTCAAGACCAAATACAGAATTTTATAAGGCTTACTAGCTTGGAAATGCATTAGAAGACATAATCTTCTATAAGAGGAAACATAGCAGAATCAGGATTTTAAACAACAATTTATTTCTCTCTGAGCAATCAATTTAATAATTATGTTATAAGCAAAAATATACGGTTTTGAACATACCTAATAATCTGGTTTCACTCCTTTCATTAGTATCAAGATTAATTTTAAATGCAATATGCTATATGCATTTTACATTACAAAATGTAAATGAAACGAACTATTACTTTTCTTAGTAACCTATATAAGTCACGCTTATGCTTATACATGAAATATTTAAAAATCACAGACATCAGATTAGATTCATCTGTGTAAATTTTCAAAAAACAGGTAGAGATATGTAGACACGCTTACTTGATACTAAA
>NC_090948.1:2027500-2035000 GCF_040807025.1 Struthio camelus | reverse complement strand
TTGTGCAGTGAAGAATGTCTCTTAGTCCTGCTGTTTCTCCAGATAGCTTTTCTTTCAAAAATGACTGTATAAAAAGTTGCATTAAAAATGTGTGGCCACTGAAGACAAAATTGATATTTAACTCCCTGCTGAATACTTCACCCCTATCAGAACACCTTTATCATTTCACCTCAAAACATTATACAAAGCCTAAAAATGCCTGGTTTTTCTCCTTTTTTAGGCTTTAAAATGATGCTAAGTTCACCACTTTATCATCAACTGTCTCTACCAAGTGCATTTCATCTATAAGAAATTCAGATGCTCGGGAAATTAAAATTTCAAAGATCTGCTGCAAAAAAAAATCAATGGGCAAAGATCAATGCTCATAGAAATTTCATGAACTTTGAACTGATATGGGCATGATGATGAGAAGTGGTTGGAATTTCAGGTTGCTGATTGTTCCTCACACAGATGAAAAGCAGCCTACAGGGTTGAGAGGAGGTATACATTTGAGATGGGTTTTCACTTTAATATTTTGTCAGACAAAAAATTATTTTTAGTCTATTTCAGTAACAAGCACAAATAAAAAAAAAAATCAGCCTTTCCGATGTGACTTGTAATACCACCACTTCTTAAGAGCACCTAATGCTTTGCACATTAACACTGCAAAGAAATGAAATCGGTTCCCTTTGCAGCCGATTGCAGGTGCAAATTAATATTGTAAAATGAAGATCAATACATGGACAGGGCAAAATCAATAGTGGCTAAATTATTGCTGCATTTTCCTCCTCATTCAAGATGAGTTGTGTTTTCCTCTCAAAGTCAATACTTTGCAGCTTTTCTCATTAATTTCTCAATAAATTTGGCAATGAATTTCAATCACAGAACTCGGCAGGGTGAGCCAAGCATTGTGGAATGCATAGGAAATACAAAGGCATGGAGGGGTTGAACACATCATTCATCAGAAGGCACTCTTGCTTGTTGAAGCAGGACTAATATCCCTGGACTTACTAAGGACAACCTATTTACTGTAAAAAAAAAAATTAAAAGGCATTTAAGTTCTCCCCTTTCTACAAAGAAACTCAAAATAGATTTTTCATTAAAAACACAAAACAACACCTTTGCCTTTATCTCCCCAATTTCTTATAATCGGCTAGCTTTCCTTCAGACAGTAGTAAGGGAAACAATGGCATTCAGTCACTTGTTTCAATTATAGGCCTAAAATTCACGGGTCAGTTAATAATTATGTTCCATCAGATAATGGTATGGAATTTTCCTTAAAGTACTCATATTAACACTGGGAAAACTGTCACAGTTTTTTCTAATTGGAAATCAAAACGCACCTCATTCATATCTGTGATGCTGCTTCTAAGCATTCGTTCAGACAGCCTAACTGGGCCTAGTGCACAGGGATTGTCTTCCCATTCAAGAGTACCTGGCAGTAAAATATAGCATTGTGATGTGACACTAAACACAGAAAAGGGGTCAGCTCATCTTCCTTGTTACAAAATAATACCCTTGCTGACAACTACTGGATTACATTCAAACAATTCTGTTTACACATCTCAAAGAATACATTTGATCGTGGCTTTTATAGTCTTGTTGAAACTACAGCTACCAAATCCAGCCCTGTGGTTAAGGAAAACCAAAAGAAACGGCAATTGCATGCACTGGCTTCCAGCACCGTGAAACATGAGTGGACAGGGGGAGCTTGCTGTGTGGAATATAAAAGCTCACAAAAGTTAGCAAAAAAGTATTAAAAGAGCATATGGCACATCACTGGAACAGTAATTCCCATTTACAATTTTTAAATCTTTGAAGACAAATGTCAATTTACTCTGATAAAAATGGCCTGTCCCTTTAAGAGTCTTTTGTAACATAGGTCAGAACATTTCGATCGTAACACAATTTTTACCAAAAAAAACCCTGGAAGATGAAATAGGGGGAAATGTTTCCTAATCAGTCTTAGTAACTTACCAAACTAATAGCCCTTTTCTTCCTCCAGGAAAGAAGGAAGGAGGAAAGCAAGGAAGGAAAGAACAGAGGAAGGAAGGGAAGAATCAAGAAAGCAAGGATTAAGGGCCAGAAAACTATTAAAAAGGCAACAAATGTGCACTTTCCACTACCATCAGTAGTAAACTGAGGTTGTAAACACAGTGCCTGTCTAAATATCTGTCCTCTAAATTTCAAGTGCTAAATTTTGACATCCTTCTGGGTTCTAGATGCTCCGCAGGACTGAAGCACTCCCACTGGAGGAGACCGGATGCCAGGAGGCCGCCCAGAAGTGCAGGACAGGGGGTTCTGTCGGTCCCTTCCCACGAACACGTCCATCTGCACCCCACGAGCCCGGCCACACACATCAACCCAGCCAAAGCACAGACACGGTCTGGCTGCTGCAGGCTTTGCAAGCTGGCTGTCCCAGCCTAGGACTTTGGCTCCTTGGCACACTTTTTGATAAGTGGTATTCATTCACAAGTAAAGCACCAATATCTTCATGACTCTGAATACTGCAAAGATATCTGGATTTCCACTATTATTGAAAATAATTGTGTTTCAAGCTCTTATGTTTGCCAAAAAAAGTCATTATCACCATATCATAGCTATAGATTTACTTTAAACAAACACATGAGAGAAAGAGAGAGAAAGAAAGAAAGATGAAGAAAGAAAAAGAGAGAGAGAGAAAGAAAAAAGGAAGGAAGGAGGGAAGGAAGGAAGGAGAAGAAAAAGAAAAAGAAACAGAAAAAGAAACAGAAACAGAAAAAGAAAAAAGAAAAAATAAGAACAAGAAAAAACAAGAAAAAAGAAAAATAAAAAAGAAAAAGAAAGGAAAAGGAAAAGGAAAAAAGAAAAAAGAAAAAGAAAAGGGAAAAAGAAAAAAGAAAAAGAAAAAGAAAGAGGAAAAGAAAAGGAAAAGGAAAAGGAAAAAAAAGGAAAAGGAAAAAAAAGGAAAAGGAAAAGGAAAAGGAAAAGGAAAAGGAAAAGGAAAAGGAAAAGGAAAAGGAAAAGGAAAAGAAAAAAAAGAAAAAGAAAAAAAAAGACAAAAGAAAAAGGAAAAGGAAAAGGAAAAGGAAAAGGAAAAGGAAAAGGAAAAGGAAAAGGAAAAGGAAAAGGAAAAGGAAAAGGAAAAGGAAAGAAAAAAGAAATAGAACGAGAACAAGAAAAAAGAACAAGAGAAAAAAGAAAAAGGAAAAAGGAAAAGGAAAAAGAAAGTAAGGAAGGAGAGAAGGAAGGAAGGAACAGAAGAAGGAAGAAAAAGACATTTCTGTAAAGCAAGGTGGCAGCATCAATAAAAATGCTGCGTGTTAGCTTAGCAGTTTCAGCTCTCTTAATACCAGAAGCATAGCGCAAATTCCGGCGCAGAACAGGCGTTAGGGTGAAGGAAGAACCAGAACTGCGCTGACTGTCGGAACAGCTCTCTTCCAAGAAACGGTAAGCCCTATACATAGCAGACTTCAAATTCTATGTATAAAAACTAAGGTAAGATTACAGAATTAGGATGATATTGCAACTTTTATGACAAAGCACTGCAACTGCTCCATCTGCCTCGCTGAACTTGCCCACGCTGCCCATTACCTCTTCGGGTTATGGAATGTTTTATCAAAGCTCGTCTGCGCTTATGAAAGTGTAGGCTACAGCTGACTATATGGCCAGATATTCATTTAAGGATGTTCAAAGCATAATGAGGCTCCTGCAGTCTCTGTATACTCAGGAGTCCTCTCCATAACAAAGCTGTAGAAACTGGTACAGAAGTATGCACTGGGGAGATTGTGAAGGAGGAGGTTAGAAGATCGAGCGTTATGGATTCAGTGACCCTTACGTACCAAGCAAATGGACTAGAAGAAATGTGCCTAATAGTTCAATTTGAGGATTGGCATAGCTGTACGAGAAACAACGAGCTCTGGTGCGAGCTCCATACCCCAGACTCTACGTGGTAAGTGCTTCTCATCTCCCCAGCTCTTTGTCCTCATCCCACTAATGACGACCGGAGAATCCAGAAGTTAGGTGGTATACAAGGGACAGCACCCTTGTTTTTCTATGCTATGGGGAAGTGTGTGTGCCTCATACACTTCCCACAGCAGCCACCACTGGCCACTGCAGAGGGTACCTGGCTAGTCAGGCCATTTGCCTGACCCAATTTAACAAATACTATGACTGGGTATATGTGGGGGGAGTAAATCTCACCTGCTATGTGGATATTCTAAGATGTCAGCCTTACATACAATATTTTACAGACATCATTCTACTATTTTGTAGATATTTAGATTCAGCAATACTGGATAAGGAAAATGTATTAAAAAGGTAAAGTATTCTCTAGTCAATAGGAACCACTTTAAAACCACCTGCATCAAACTTAGTGTATTAGTTAACTCAGCTATCCCATCAGAGCGCATAATACTTTCCACCTAACTGATAATATGTTAAACATCTGAAAATTTACCATGATTTATATAGAACAAGCAGCTCATGAGAAAATAAGAAGCCCACCAGTAAGAAGCCAGATCCCATCAGTGTTTAACATGGAACACTCCAAAGCTGGGACTCGTGAGTAGTGCAATAAAAAGTGAAAGGGGAAAGGATCTAGTATGATACAAAATCACAATTGCTTCACCCATGTCACAGAAATACCATATTCTAATATATCTTTAACTATAATAAACATGGCATTTTATGAATATAACATGATATGTGACTAACATGGCAAAATTCTCTACTAAAAATATTGGCACATTGCTTATTTGGTAAAGTATTTCATTGTATGGTACGAAAGCACAAATACTTTATCAAAGCAGCAAAACATTAAATTTTAACTATTCAATACTCCAAGGTATTTTACTACTTGAGATATATTTTACTAAAATAGACTGTGTTCATATCTGTCTTTATATTTGTGGCATTATTTGGGGATCCCTCTGCTAGGCCTTACAGCTGAATAGCTCTATTTTAAGGACAGGATTGTGGATAAGGTCCGCACGGATGCATTTTCTTCCTCTTGCTCCCCCTCCAGCCCCACACACACTCTACAGAAGGGTCCTGGAGTTCTGCTACTGGAGCCTTGGAGAGCAGAAATTATTCCCATCTGAAACCACTAGCCATGCGGCACGTATCTAGATTACAAGCTGCTACATCCACCCTTTCCCAAATAGCTGATGGAGCTGATGTGCATCAGCTGTCATGGATACACACAGGATATAGGCACAGTGACTTTACCACGGCAGGAGGATGCACAAACAAGTGCTGCACTTCTTCTGAGATACAATAATTCGCTCTGCTGAAAATGATGCTTGATTACACCAAATGTAAAATATGATCATTTGACTATTTTTACTGACTTAGCTCTTGGAAGATATTTATCCATCTCAGGACCCTACGAAATCTATGACGCTTCAGCAAACACCCAAAAGAGCTGGTAGTCTACACGACTTCTGCTCTGTTTATATTTGGTGGTGATCACCCAACCTAAGAATATAACACTGTAATATTTTTACAGTAATATTTAGACAAATAGGATTTATAATCAGATCCTGAATGTCACCCAGCAGAGCTCTTACAACTATATTCCTGTTTGATATAACAGTTTTAAATAAAAACAATCTCACTCAAATTTGGAAAATCTCTGTATTATCCATGGATATTTGAAAAAATACCTAAAATACCCGTCTAACTGAATTCAATGAGTCTATAATAAAGAGCTTCATTTTTAAACCCTTAAGTATCACGAATGTGTCAACTTTGAAAATAGAAAGAAAGCATATGTTGTTAGTATTGTTACGATTAATAATCATACAAAGCTATTAGGTTTCAACAGCAATTTAAAAATATTTAGGTAGTACTAAAAATAATATTTTGGTATACTGAAAATATTCAGAATAGAGGAGTCTGAAAATACTGAAGGTTTGTAGGTAGGTATCTAACTGATCCAACAGGATCAGTTTTCTGAGGATCCATTCTGCATATGCATATTTAAGAAGATGTTCTCAAGTGAATGTGTCAAAACAGAATTCCTTTCGTCCCCCTCTTTAATATTTGTATATGTTGGAAAATGCGTAATCAGAAATGTATAGCTATCTAATCCTAGATGTAGGATAGCTATCTAATCCTAAATGTATAGCTATCTAATCTAAACCTTCAAATAGACAACGACAAAAAAAAAAAAAGATATTCAAAAAGCATGGGCTGCTAGCATGGTTACATGAATCACGCCCTCAACTTGCTCCACTTGGGCATCCATAACAAAGAATGGGTAACGTACAAAACTGGAAGTCTGTGTAGAGGATCAGCATAGACTGATCCTTTAACAGACGTCAGCTCATGGGCAACAGATATATTATACCACAGAGCTTTTCTAATGATGCAACTTTGCATTGTTTCAGTGAAAGTTTGTGTATTTAAAAATCAATAGTCAACTACAGTAATTTATATTCAGCCTGTGAATAGAAACTTTACTGACTAAAAAACCTTGTGGAGGTATGTTTATTCTGTATGCCTACAAGACAGATTTAAAAATTTTAGAAATTTTAGAATTTTTCTAAGCCACATAATGGAAAAGGTCTAAGAAATTATTTTAAAATATAAATAATTTTTGAGACCAGAAATATTTGTGAAAGTCCTTTCCTTTTGTCTTCAGCAAACTGCATTCCATACAGACATGCCTTCTCTTTTTGTACATGAGGTTTCAGGCCCATGACAGTGCCTTTAAACCAATTTTTATGAAAATCACCGTTTGTAAAGAATGGTTGCATCTATAATGATGCAGATTTCCCAGAAACTAGAGTCTGACATAAAAACACTAGCAAGCTTTTCAATTATAGCAGGAGCACTGTAATACGCAACAGTATAAGAAGTTCCGAAATATAGTAAACTCATTATTATTTTTTAACCCTAAGCTTCTGGGCATTTTCCACATTACCATGCTATGTTTTACACATAAGACCCTATTGCAAAGCCAATGAAGTCAGTGGAAATGTTTCTTTTGAGCTTAATCAATGGTATTTCAAACAGGATCCAAATGAATTTAATGGGAATACTGGTGTAGGTGTGTATAGCAGTAACCAGCCAAAACCAGACATTTTGCTGGATATCTTCCAGTGCCCCTCAGATTTATCTGTTTGTTATCTTGCTTTCATCGTATGAGAACAAGATGTACATTTTCAGTAAAAACATCTTATTCCCTTTTTATTTTGATTTAAAACTTCGAGAAGTTTTTAGCCTGAGTGTTACAATCATAATAAAATTAGTAATAAACCTTATAGAAATAAAAATAGAATTAGACAGTTAAATACCCAGGAAACTGATTTTACTCTTTAACTATACACTATATACAGAATACCAACAAAGAGGAGAAAAGCATTTTTTCCATTCTCAGAGAAAACAAGGTAAAAGGCCTTACTCAACACTCAAATTTCATGAGTATTACGTGCAACCAAGATGACCCCTTTGTCCTTTTTTAAGATGAATTACTATCTCCTCACCACTACATTTTGTCAGTTTTGGTACAGCAGAGTCAATACCTTCACCTTGACA
>NC_090948.1:2022500-2025000 GCF_040807025.1 Struthio camelus | reverse complement strand
CTCATTAATTTAATTTTAGGTGCCCACCAGTTTATATTGCATTTTACAGTCTAGAAGGCAATTTACTATTAACTGGCAATTACATACAGAATGATTGTTAATTCTGCTCCTAAGTGCTAGCTGCTTGAAAATTGTTATCTCTCTCTAATTTTTGACCTTCTTACAACAGGGGTGAGGTATACTGGGAATACAAAGGACTAGTAGAGAAGAGCTGGACATGTCATTTGTGACTCATTCTTTTAATTCACCGTGCTAATCAACTGAACTGCCACAATCTCCCAAGGTAATTGTATCTTTATAATAGTTGAAAGCAGCGGGCAAAAAGGCATGGATAGATGGGGAAAGGCCCTCCCTTTGCCTGCTGAGAAACAGCGCGGTATTCTTTCTGTGCGAGACTAATGGGGTCTTTTTAGAAAAATCTGGAACTTTCATATCTCTGTACCCTGATCATTTAATGTCTCAACTTCTGTACTTTACAAAGGCTTTGTGCACCACACTACACTCTTGTTTCATTATTCCGCAGCCTTGTTGCCCTATGGTCTACCTCATGCTGGGAAGGTTAAATGTTAGAGTGCCAAGCCAGACTGCAAGCATGGTGGGACACTGATGGGAAACAGATGCCCTGGGGATTCAGCCCCTCCCTCTTATAGGACTACATAATTTTCATTTTGTGAAATACAGTGACGCTTGGCTCAATGCTCAATGGCAGTTGTAATTTCCGAAGACTATCTCATTTACCCTATCAATTTAGGATAAAGCAAATCAGGCAGAAGTTTCTGAGTCAGGCAGGCTCTGACTTCATCTTTTTATTTTCTTATTGTCGGGATATAGGCTTCTTTATCCCTCACAGGGTGTTTTAAATGTACATTCCTATTAAAATGGTAATAATTTAACCTTATTGCAATTTAATTACTGCAGAAGTTCCTGAAACTCTCACCATTCTTTTGAACATCTTTATTTAGTGATAAAGAGGAAAGATGACCCCAGAAAAACTCATGCCTTTTCCTCAACAGTTTCATACATTTTTGCATTCACACATCAGAAAGAGGTTTAAACTAGCAAAATTTGCACTTAAGGAACTAGTGAAAGACAGTAGTATAAAGCAATTCAAAATTCAAAGACAGCACACTCAGAGCCAGAGAGTCATCTGGTTCAAATCTAAAGCACTTCCTTGTATGCAGTGGAACTATACCAGTTCACAACAGCTAAAAAATCTGCAACTTAATCCAAGGTTTTTAATTCATTCACATTTTATTTTGCTGAACATTTATCTCCGAGAAAGAGTCAAACTTTTTATGGCATTCTATTCTACTTGTATGGACTGTAAAACAGCATTTTTAAGACTCTATTATTGTGACTGCATGTAGCCCAGTCTGCAGTTACCACCTCTTCAGCAGATTGTATGAAGGTCCACTTTCAAGATAATGTTATTAGCACAAAAGCACCACAGTCACTATGATCACATCTGGTAACTTTGGTAACAATAAAATCAGGAAGACCAAGACAATTTCAATATTCTCTCCCTTTTTAAGATTAGTAATCTCAGTCAGAACCGAGGTACACTGGTGTGAATACTAGCATTGTTTTTGCTCAGGTTATGACTTCTTTGGGGATAGATGGAAAATATGAATCTCCGCAGCTATTACTTCTGAACCATTCTCAGACGCTACTTTCACTTAGAAGTTCATTTCAGTGATAGAACTTAGGCTGATAGAAAAACCCAGCTTTAACGTACTGACTGTTTTAAAAGTCCTAGCTTAAAACTACCCAGGAACAGACTTCTCCCATTAGATCAAAATTAATAGATAGAAACAGTTGCAGTCTAGTGGGAAAATATTCATCAAAATGCACATCATCTGCACATCATCTGCAATTTGTATTATCTACCCAATAAGCAATAAGAGCCCTCCCAGAATCCCTACAGTCTGTCAAGTAAATAGTTAAAGGCTATTTGTTTTCAAAGGAGAGATTGATTCATCAGATCAAATTTATTACCTAGAATTCTCATCCAAAAGAATTACAAATTAAATTATTATATCTCCCTTTCCCTCCCTAGCATCTTAGATACATTCATTCTTAAATGCTAAAAAAGTCTGTAATGCACATTTTAGATAAAAATTCAGTAATACTTCCTTCCAAAATAAGAATTTTCATATTAAAAACACTGGAAACCACAAAGTTCTGAATTTTTGTTGTGCTCTTGTAAATTAAAATCAAATGTATTTAAAAGAATTGGCATACATAAATCATTTCCAAGCTTGTGAATTTGTACCCTAAGTTTCAAGTCTGAAAGAATTTTTAGAGCCAACTTAGGAATAGGGTTGGATAAAGTTCTTTAGATTCAACAACAGCTACTTGAACCAGAGCCTAAAACTTCAACTGAATCTTTAGGGAAGTTCAAGAAGTTTGGATAGATATTCTAAAAAATATTTTCAGCACTGAATATTTTTTAATTCCTTTTTCTGGATGGAGCAGAGTAGGAAATACCGTTGTTAATCTA
>NC_090948.1:2007500-2017500 GCF_040807025.1 Struthio camelus | reverse complement strand
GCAGAATCAGTCACTGATGCTTATTTTCGTAATACTGCTTAATCGTATGGGAAGAACAGCCTGACTTGTAAAGATGCTGAGCACTTAGGAATCCCACTGACTTCAACTCAGTGCCTTTGAAAGTCTTGCTCAACAATCTTTTCTCACATTCAAGGGTATTTTGATTCTCTGCTACTGTATTACAGGAGTGTTTACTTTCAGTTACTTAGTTACTGGAATTATTATTGGATACAGGATTTTATAGTAAGAGGGAGTGTTCAGTTTTTCACATTCATTTTTAACAGTTCAGCTTACTTCAACCAGTGGTTACGGGAGGTTAGGCAAATAGGACTTGGCACTGTATTTTTAATATTTAAATAAAGCAAATCAATTACCATAGCCCAAAAAGGAGCTATTGGTTAGTAACAATTTATGTAAATTTTCTGTAGCATGTAAAAGTGGCCTTTATTTTTCTAAGTGATATTTTCTGCTTAGAGTCAAATTCTTTTTTACACAGCTTACAAAAATAAATACTTGCATTTTGCTAAGATCATAATAGCTCATTAGAAGAGGCTGAATTTGGACCTAGACTAAAACCTAACACCACAGGGCTGAGCACGCTTACTTGAACCTATAATGTTGCTAGTTCTCTCTCTCTAGGGAAGAAGAGGACTAGGGGAGAGGATTCAACCTTCTTAATTGTGAACCTCATTAGTGACGGTTGCTAGGCAAAACACACACCTACTTTCAGTGCATATGAAAGAGATAAACAATACGTCATAGACCATAATGACTCTTGTGCTCAGGGCGACCTTTAATTATTATATTTTTGTTCTCCTATACCTTAGTTATTAATGCAGAAAAACAAATTAGTTTTTTGTGTGTGGATCGCAGTAGATTCATAAATTGTTTTCCATTTTTTGATATCTAGATCATATTGCCTTCTGATAATTATTGTTTGCCCCATCCATTTTTCTGTGTGTGCACTGGAAAGTATTATTTGAAACATAAAATGACAATGATTATATTAGCAGCTTAGTATTCAGTTATTACTTTAATTGTTTAATTGTATTAGTGTAAAAAAGCATGCTCCTGTCAACGCTTACACCTTAGTAACAACTCACAAGAGTAGTCCCCTTGAAATTCATGTGCTTGGACTGACCATTTAGATACTCAGTTTCAAACACTGTACTTCTAATTACAGTCTCTGTGAAAATTCTAACTCTTTAAGAACTGAAAATGTATTTGACCTATATGCATTTAATTTTATTAAAAGTGCACTACTTGAGGCTCATTATGCATCTTTAGGTTACCGCACATTACCGTGTGAACAAAATAATGTTTAAACCTAAATAATTACTATGTGCTTTGTGGGAGAATAAATATATGTGTGCACATGTACGAGCACAGCTGCAATTGTGTGAGAATGATTCAGAGGCTGATGGACTCCAGAAAGATAGTATTTCAGAACTCTGGATTTTCAGAGACACTTTCCGTTCTCGTCTTCCTCTCAGACTATCTTCTTTTAGCAGTTCAGGCAAGAAGTCAATCACATTGAGTCAGTCTGAAGAAAAACATTTTATGCTGTTTTTCTCATACAAAAACCCTACTGCTGCAATCTGCAGCAGTAAGGCCCAGCAACAGGAAATTGACCTCACAGTAAATTCTTTACAGATTTGGTCATGTTTTTACCATCCACTTAAACTTGCATACATAACCTGAGACTGTACCTCTGGATCAAGGAATATGACAAGCCAAAATAAAATCAAGTCAAATTAAATAGCAAGAAAAAGCTGCAAGCAAAACAAGGCTAAAAAAATAGAAAAAGATGAAAAATTGGTTGTGACTGCAAAACTTTAAGTATTAAATAAAGAAAGAAGTAGAAAGCAAATTCAAAAGAGACCATATTCTGGTTGACAAGGGCTGAGAAATACTAATGGACTTTTTTAATGGGTGGTTTGATCGATGAAGAATGAAATCATGTAAAAGTAAATGTAGTAGTGTATCAACATAAAGTATGGTGCAAAAAAAGCATTGCAAATAAAAAAAGACATGTAAATGTGTGCCTACCATTTTCCAGATAAGAAGGGGCCGTACCTTCTGAGGGGTCAAGGCGGCGAGCCCGCCTTCCATGTTTGGAATTGTTGTGTACAAACATGTTGTCTGAGACAGCCAGAACGTGGCCATCCACATTGACTGTTGTTGATACAACAACCTAAAAAAGAAAAAAAAATTTTTAAAAAACCTGCATATTTTCAGAAATGTAGATACAAAAATAGATCTTCTCTTTAGACAAACAAGTTCACAGTCTGTTACTTTTCACTTTAAATAAAGTGAATGACAACTATGAATACATCTTTGTTTATGTGGCTAACACTGGTGATTTTTAACTCACAATTGTTTCTCTTCAGAACCGGCTACACTAATTAGACTTTAATCTCCTATTATGCTAACAAATGAATTCAATTCAGGGAAATATTCTTCTAGCCATTAGTTTCAGAAACACCCCTCTAGCCACTCATTTTAAAAGCTGCTGTTTTGATTGATCTGTTGATATATTGATTAGATAGTTTATCTAATTAAAATTTGTTCACTTGAGACTGTCTTCAAATGAAGGGTTGTGAGGATTCCAAATAAAAAAAGCTTAATAAATCAGGAACCATCGTAACTCCCCATTTTTTCTTCAGTAAATGATCTCCAGGTCAGTTTTACAATTACATTTAATGTCTGATAATGAACTTTTTTGCATCTGAAAAGACTGAGTTGAATATGAATAGTGAAAGTGTTTTCAATCCATGAAAAGTATCCCTTCTCAAGTTCATTTGGATGGTGATTGACCCTGGTATGTCAATGGAATTTCCTCCTTTATTTTTGAGTGAAAGGCTCCTATTCTTGTGTCCAGGTTCAGAGTCCGGCCATAGGAGAGATGATGGATAGGGCCTTCTTTGGCTTCCAGCTGCTTCTTAGTAGAAAATGGAAAAGGAACATATGCAAAATGCACAACCTTCCTGATAAAAACACCTACACAATGGATTTGTGAAACTCACTGCGGAAATGATATTCCATGAACACAAGCCAAAGAGGAAACTGTAAGATGTGCGTGTGTTTGTGCGTAACACAGCTTCATAGGTTGATTGTTACTATCCCAGATAGACATTTACATCTTATTTAAATACTCCAGCATGGCCCCTGTGGTGTGGGTTCCAGATTTTCTAAATGAAGTAATCACTGTAGCATTTTCTTTGTGGTTTAACACTAGCAGAGTTCTTACAGTCAATGGCTAAGTTAGACTATTAGGCCTTATCAAGCATACTAGTGATGGTGGCAAAAGCTAGCACAAATTTTAGTTTTCATCTTGTGTTTAATTTACTTTTGGATGTAACAAAAAAAGATTTTCTGAGTTCCTATACCCAAACACGTGAGGAAAAAAAATGAAGGGAAAAACTATTCTCCTTTTGCTAGTCCAAGGCATCAGAAGAAAATTCTTGTCTGTTTCTATGTTTTGGATCACCTCTGATCCTGTTTCTTATTCACAACCCATAATTAGCTTTCAGCTATCACAGCACCTTTTCTGTGTATTCTGCCTCCTTTGAGACAGCCATCTGCGCTACCCTTTAGAACAGCCTGAGGGCAGTTCTCCAGAAGTCTGCTCTGCTTCCGTATCTTTCTCGTCCCAGAAGTGGACACTTTCACTCTTGTCAACATCCACTTTGGAGAGTGCTGAGGTTGCAAACTCACCCATGCTACAGAGCTATTGCCATGCCGCTGGGCTATCTGCTTTCACTTCTAATGAGATTTGCAGACTTTAAAAATATTGCGAAACATGCAAGCGTGATTTTCAGAAAAGATTTCTGGTTTTGGTTCCTAGAACATGGTATATTGAAAAGACAAGGAAAGGCGTATATAAAAATGACAACTATTTTTGTTCCGTCATGTATATATATATAGGTCAGTCACCAAGGGAAAATACTGTAGTTCAGCAAAAGAAAGTAGACATGCTATGTTTTGTTATAGTGGCTTATTCCTGCAGTGCACCTAAAGAAAGGTGCTGAGATAGTGAAATCAGTTTAAAATATTGTTCAAGATCTGACATACTGTTAAGTCCAGTTAAACCTTCTGAGAGGCAGGGAGATTAGCTAAAGAGACCCAGGAAAGTCTTTCTAGTGTCTACTGGCTCCATTGTCGACCACAAGATCACTCATGACTGATGCTTCATTTAGTCATCGGTGAGACAAAGAGGACATTTCCACTCATTCCAGGTTTGACCTTCTGTTCTGTTCAGATGGATCAATATCACCAATGCCACGTGAAGCTGAGATGCATGAAAAATGGAAGCTTGGCTCAATTGTTTTGAAGAAATATTTTTTCCAGCTACAGATCTTTTCTGTTGGCTGGCTCAAGTGTTCTGGCTTCACCGGTTGGTTGGCTGTGCATGAAAACAGATGTCACATGTTTTGCTATCAAGTTTAACCACAAGTTATTCTTCTCAAAAATAAGAAAGTTTTGAACATCTCAATACTAGTTTATCAAATACGAATCATTTTGAAATAATTTGAAATAAAAAGTATATATTTCTTAATAAGCATTTCAAATGACCCCAGATACGGAGGAAATCATTTGTCCACCACGTCAGATGTCTTTCTGTAGTGTTATGATTCACCACAGGGTATTTCAAAAGCTGTAAGGAGAAAGTGAAGTATTAAACATTTTCTAAAACAATTGGAATAAAAATATGTGGGTTGTACCACCACTGCTGGATTTACTAGTTGTAAGTGTGATTATGGAAACTACAGTGTAAGACCCAAACTTCCCTGAATTCCATGGCTGTATTTCTAATGTCTAATAGTAAATTTATGAGACTCAGACTACATGTCTAAAAACTTCTCTACAGGTCTCAGCATATTCAACACTACAATGAAATTAGTATGAAGGAAAACTATGGAAATACTATCTGTGGAGATGCCCACTTGCTTCAGAATAGCCCACTACAGTCTACTATTGAACTTCTTAAGTCCTAAGAACATGCATTTAAGTTACTGGGGAAAATGTAAAATATTGATATCACTTTTTTAAAATATACAGCATTGAAACTATGCTAAGTAGGAGCACTGACGTTAGATTTCATGAAGAAAAGCTCAGAGCTAAGCAATTTGAAATTCCGAATAAGTCTTTCATATATCCTTTAAGAACTATCTGTACCTGGAATCTTCGCATATCTCGTGGGTTGCCTGCATTCTTCAAACAGTTCTGATTGCACTTGAGGAAAAACTTTAGAAAGAATCTATAAAAATACAAAATTGAAATCTATTAGATTCATCAAAATGTAAATCCAATTAAAAGAAGTTTAATAAAATTTAATCATAAATAGTTATACCCAAAAGAATACTGGTTGTGAAATACTACTTTCCTATTAGTTAATGAACTTGTTTTAAAGCATAAGATCTCTGTTATAAACAGAACACTATTGCCAGAGAAAGGCAAATTTATATTTTTAACTTCTCAACAACTGTAAATGCATTGACTCCAGGCCATGTCCTTAGCTGTTGTAAATCGGTGTGGGGAAGTTGATTTCAATGACTCACTGACTTCAAAGGCAATGACTTACATCAGATGAGAATTTGTCTCTATTTACTTAATAAGTTTTATTTTTTTCACAACTTGTATTAGCAGTAATGACCTCTCTGTCGAGAAATTCCAAGGTAATGAATGATCAGTCTTCTTAACTCTCAGCTTTGCCTCTGGTTTGGAAATTCTAGCTACTCAAAGGGACTAGATCCAACTCCTGCTGACTTCAGTGAGATTCACATGGGGATCTGCTCACCAGGAAAGCCCCCTTTTATTCAGTCTTCGAAAGGAGAGGAACATGGAGAATTATATCCTATTTTCTGACCACTTTAACCTTTACTAGCCTCTAACTGTAAGGAGTCACTCTACATAACTTAAAGAAATCCAGCTTATTTTTGCTGAGTGACAAATGGCAATTATTTAGGACTAAATCATCTCATCTAGGCACTTTCCTATAACATGGCATTTTTGTAGTAGTGCTGCCTCAGAGGAACACAGCAAGGACTTATAGAAGGGGGAAAACGTCAAAAGATGCAGTCTCCTTTATGCCACCCTCCTGTACTTGCTGGTGAATGAGCAGAGAGGGGATGGTTCCACTTTCTTTCCTTCATTCCTCGTTTTCAAGAATTGCTCTGAGGAGAAAGGAACAGTTTTGTAACTGCACTGATGTGTAAACAGACTATGTGACATCAGGGGGAAGCCGCACATTCCTTCCCTAGTACAGAAGGATGGATGTTCCTAGCCTAACGCCTCCTCTTTTCTTTATGTAGATATGCTTTCACATTTTATAGTAACAAAAATGTTCTGTGGGTCTGATTTTTGGCTAATGATTAGTAGCTAATGACAAGCAAGGCTCTGGGCTTTCTCCTCCCTCCGAGTTTCTCAGATGTGCCAGCCCACGAGTTTGTTGCTCAACTTTACATATTTTGAGTGACAAGGTTAGGCAGAGCTTTAGGCTTTTGTATTTAGAATACGAACAGTTATTATTTATTAATGCTAATCTTTATAAGTGACTATGACCATTCTAGCTGGCTATGCTTTACAAAAGTTTTCATGTGCAAATAATATTCCAGGTAGGAGGCAAGCTAAGTAATTCTTTCCTTCCTCAGAACCCAATATGGTCAAACTGCAGCTGATAAAAAGTACGACTGCAGCTGCATCACATTGTGCTCCCTTCTGTGAAACCCAGGATGTGGAAGGATTTGGACAGGAGCGCTCCCAAGGAATATTCACATATTACAAACTGGCACTTTTAACGACAACTCTTCCTTTTCAGTTAAACCTTGAACAAAGCCCAAACATGGGATAAGGCTTGCTGTACTGCAGAAGGAGCCATCTCTCATATAAGACCCACAAGCAGGAAAACAACTAGGTTTATTCAAATTGCGCATGAATAAATCAGTGCTGATAGTTCAGCAGAATGCACGTTTTTCTAAAAACTTCCTATCCTGAAATGCTGTAAAGGGTTTTTAGCCTTTTAGCTGTAAGAGGTTTGGATTTCACTGGTGGTTGATGAGATCTATCTCAGATGTTCAACTGAACTCATGTTTTCTAGACACAGTGTTGCAGAAACACTATCAAAAGTATCTGCAATTCCATGACACTGAACCTGCACCTCTGTTAGCCACATTCCCATCCTAATTTTATCAGCCTTGGGGGTTTTTTTAAGATATATGATCTCCAGGGACTAATTCATCAACTGAGTATAATCTAAATGTAATGGCATTTCTGTCATATCTCTGTTCTTTCATCCCCATTTTCTACCACATGGACTGCAATGGAGAGGCACAGGATCTAGTGAAGTAAGGGACCCTCTTACTCTAGAAAAATCACTAGCTGGGGAGACCCTTCAGCTGTACAGCTCCTCAGTGCCACAGAGCAGTCACTCTGGAGAGGAGTATCTCATCTTTTTTCTGATCTCAGATGGGTGTTGTGAGGCTTATTGAGTTAATGTTTGTAAATTGCTCTGAAATTCTCAAATGAATTGTGCACTAAGAATGCTAAGTATTATTCCTCACGGATTTTTTTAACTTGAAGCGTTCATGATAAATTGTTTCTGTACAGAAACATCCTGTCAAAAAACAGCCGTTAAGCACTCTTTTAGTACAGATCAACCGGAATCTGGTGTTTACTCAATTATTTGTGAAAAAACCCAAGCTTGGTGGAATTAGACATCTTCAAGTTTACCAGAATAAACCCAAGCACTGAGTTAAATATAGAAGGTACAGCACTGGGGTGCAACGCAAGCAACACTGATATTCTCAGTTTCGTGTGTTCCTTGACGCTAATGATATCTTTCATCTGTGTTTTCAGATAGTTTGCAGAGCAAGGGTAGCATGAAGATAAGCCTTTCAGAGGCAAATAGTAGATGTTAAAAAAACACGTTCCCAGGCAGGGCATTTCTCAAAGTTCACTAGTAGAAGGGGACTCCTTTGACTTTTCCTCTCAGCTGACCAACAAGAGTCTTGTACACTAAGAACTGATCCCTACAGCAGAGAGACTGGGACGAGATACTGTCTTCCAGGTGTTCTGCATTCTTGGGACAAAACCTCTGCAACATAGTAAGAAGTAAGAAACTCGATTTCAGTTCAGTTTCATCCTTTCTCAAACTTCGCTGCTATCAACAGAATAAGAATGCAAGCTTCTCTAGATTTCCCTGTCAGCGCTATATTTTGCATTATGCACATAGATACAGTCTTTTAAACACGTACAGTCTTGTGGAATAGCCTCCCTAAACATACAAACTGTTCCTAAAATACTGATATGGAGAAAAATACAGTCTTTGTGACTTCCCTTTTCTCTGATTTTTTTCATGCTGCTAGAAATGGACTACTACCATCTTAATTAAAATGTATTACCTACCACAAGACTTCACTATTTTAAGATAAAATTTACATCTTTTATTAACTCACCTCACCTATACACTTAGCTCACAATGCCTCTTAACGCCCATCTGCCATCAGCGTACAGTAAGTCACTTGATATTCCACCCACCAATTTTTCCTAACAACCACTGTGCAATTAAACTCAACACGTTCTGTTGCGAGGTAAATTAGGCACACCTGCGGCCAGACTTCATTTGAACTGCATCAGAAAAGGACCTAACAAGGTGAGAGCGTACCACAAAGTTATAGTCCTGTCAAGCAATTAGGTTTTCACTTCTGGGACATCCGCACAGTGCAATTATGCTACACATTACAACCTGGCTAATCTTCTGAACAAATGTCATGTCTCAGAGAAGCTAGTAAAAGCAGTTCATCTGCAAATGTGTCTGCTCTTAAGCCTCCACCTTATGCACATAACAACCTACAGGAGAATTTTTTTGTGATATGAAAGATGGTTTTTCCACAGAAGATTTTTAAAACCCTGCAAGTGTCTTTTCATCCTTTTCACCTCTTCTTAACCTCTTTGAGAAGAGGTGTTGTAGCAAATAGACCAGTTAGACTTTTGTACTTGAATTTTAACACTAACCAAGCAAGAAAATACTTGGTATTATCAGCACAACTGGTGGATTTAGTTTGGTCCAATTCAAATACCGTTTGGCTAAAGAAATATTCATTGCAGAAAACTAATTATTACATCCTAGAAACATCATTATCAAAGCCTATCTTTGACAGTCCATAAGACCCCAAACAGAAATGTACAAGTGCTTACTTGTCTGTGGAAGTAAATTTTCTATTCTTTTTATTTAAAATATGGAGTATGGGTGTCCCAGATCTCTACCTGAAATCAACACTGACAAAGCGTAAGCGCTCGGGTCACCAGCAAGGAAACTAACTAAAATACATAGTAACAAATACTCCACTCCTCTACTCCTTCATTAAATAAGATGGTCCCAACTTCAGATTCAAAAAGGATAGAGGACGGACTACTTCATGTGCGCTGTTGGCACAATTTTGTTTTACTTCAACAATTCTGTTTCACTTTGCATCTGTATTTCAGGTATGCAAGTCAGCGTGTTCAATTAAGCCTACAGATGAGATATTGCTATAATACAAAATGCAGAACTGTTAAGATATGACAAGCCTGCTCTACTTTCAAGAGTAAAAAACCTAGGATTTGGATCATTATCTACAATTCTGAAGTAAGGAAACGTAGTTCTTTGGAACAGAAGCTGTCCATGGGCGCATAATGCTATTATAGGGGTGGAGGCAAGAGAGAACAGGGGAAGAGAAGACATTTGAAGTCAAATGGTAATTCTCATCCTTTACTCTATTACCCTTTAATTGGCTTTTTCCTACGAAATATCTGACAACCACTTTGCATATCTCTTTTCTAGAGCCTAGTAAACAAAGGATTTAATACTCTTGTTATGAAAGGAAAAATCTTTCCTATGTCAGAAAATCTTTGGCTTTAGCACCAATAAACTCTTTATTACTGCTAAACTTGGATTTGCTGCTCAATCACAAAGAGGCGATAAAAACTCTAACCTGTCATTAGTGCATTATGCTTAATT
>NC_090948.1:1980000-1987500 GCF_040807025.1 Struthio camelus | reverse complement strand
TATTTTAAAATTTAAAATTGAACGCTACAGTTTCACACAATTACTTCAGCCTCAGGTTTCCGGGGAACTTACATGCGTGCAAGTAAGAGAATATACCTAAAGTAATGGATTGGTACTTCACAGTTACGTAGTTAGGAAACTAAAGCTTAACATTTTTGTCCGTAAGCAACTGCACTCACTAAAGAAGGACACAGAAGTGTAGGTATACAAGACCCTGACTGCAATTTGGGGGAAAGAGAGAGGAAGAGAGCAAAAATACAGTTTAAAAATTAGTCACTGGCATTGGTTGGGAAATGAGACAAGTAGGGCCAAATTCACGCGCGCAGAAAACCCCTTCCGCTGCGGGTGAGCCAGGGGGTTTCGCTGCAGCCCTACCGACCGACGGCAGCGCGGCTAGCTGAGCGGCCAGGCGGCCGCGGTCGAGGTCGGCCTGCCTCCCCGTCTGCCACGGGGCTCTGCTCTCTGCCACCCCACGGGAGGCCAGTTTGTCAAGACATTTTGGAGCGTGCTGGGCAGAGGTCCGGATGCACGTGTCTACATGGATTCAGCTGACCAGTTCTCCGGGGTAACAGCTCCAAAGGTTGGCGATTGCCCATAGGCATGTCCGATACACCAGAGCTCACGGCCGTGAGCGCAGCTTACACCCTAACCACCTATCTCTTGACAGGAAATGTAGATTTACCGGCCTCGGTGCACTCTGCTGCAACAAGCTCCGGTCCTGCACCATTAATATCAGTAGGATTTTTGCCTCTGATATCAGTAATTGTGGGATCTAAAACAAAGAGCCAATCATTCCAATTTTATATAGATACAACGAACACCTGACAAGGTAAACAAACGTAACTCCACCGGAAGCAATGGACTTGCACACTCTTTCGCAAAAGGTTAATTTAGACCTTAATGTTTAATGAGTTTTTACTTTGAGGTCGTAATTTTGTAGGGTCATTTAAGTATTGAAATATTTGTGAAAAATATCTTGCAAACCTTCTGTGAAAAGTATTTATTTCCTATTTATTTCAGTGAAAATGAAGCTCTGCCTACAGATAACTTGAAACCTGTGTTCTAATAAGACATACATCTTTAATTATTCATTATTACTCTTATTGGTATCTTATATTGCACTTAACAGCAAGGAAGATATCTATTCTATGAGAGGTTTAGAAATAGCTATGGGTACAATAAAAGTAGTGACAGAAACGATGAGAATATAGACAATTTTTTTTAAACTGCCAAAACGCTATGCTCTACCAGCGCAAAGTGTCATTTTGACAGAACCATTCAGGATCCTTACTGTCGCTTTGTTATCTTTATCCTTATTACTAAAGGATCTGTAATCTGTCTGCGTGCCCTACAAAAAAAAAAAAAAAAGAAAAGAAAAGAAAAGAAAAACAACCACCACGACAACAACAACCACCCCAAAGCTGTTCTCAAAAGACATGATTTTCCCTTCATGGTGCATACGGCGTTCTCTTGGTTTCAATAGTACGGTGTATATTTAGGCCTAGGGGCCTGTATCAGTGTAAATTCAAAAGCAGACAGAGTGTACTCTGTCAAAAGGCCTGTTTTGTTCTACTGCCTGGTTGTTGCAGCGTGGACTGAAAAATAGATAACAACTAAGATCTCTCAGCTGTGTATATCTTTAATCAATTTGTAATTATTACTTATCAAAACACTTACAAAACGTATCACAATAGTCACACGTAAGATCTGCAAATAACTGCCTCAAGCCGGATGCTTTGTTTTGCTCCGCTTATTTGTAAAATTTAGTAGGCACTCAACAACATATTTTAAGATAATGTCCATAAATCAGATTATTTCAGTGGGGGTCTACAAGTAAGAAGCACAGAATCAGGCCCCAGTAATAAGGCCCCATAATTTACTCTGTTGCAATAATCACATCAACATGTTCTCCCCCATAAAAGCTAGTCAAGGGAAATCGTTATTTTCAAATTCTTAGTCAACACTGAGAGATAGACCCTTTGAGAGCCACAAGAGTGCAGGGCTACTGTCTTTAGACATTGCACTCACGCCACTCATTCTGATGCCTGGCCTAGGCTGTTCCCAGCTTGAAACTACAGTATCTCTTTCAAGTAACTTCTACAGCATAAAAAGGGTGAATGAAGTACAACTTCACGCTTGCATAATGAAGTATTCCTTCTTGTCATTACTATGTCTACCCTTACTCACAGGATGGGTCTCGAAAGGTAGAGAGGTTTCCAGCGGGTGCCTTGTGGAGGAGACAATTGTGGTGGAAGTAGCAGAGCTCCATATCCATGACAAAAACGAAACAGCTCCATACATATCTAGAGGGAAACATCTGGACTAATGTAACTTACACACATTTACTTAATTGCGATTTTGAATGAAACTGTCATAAAAGATGTCTCAAGAATTTTGATTTTGACTGTCTGGATGAGCTGCAATGTACACTCATATCATTTGTCTTAATTTTATTTCACTATCACTAACTGTAGACACTACTTCAGAAATATCTGGAATTTAGTTTTAATTGTACAGCTTTCAACTCACGCAACATTTCTCTTTGTGTTGAAAGCATCACGGTGATTTATCCTCATTATTGTGTAAATAGGTTTCGGCAGTTCTCAGTAAATAAAACAAAGAGTGACAGGAGGAGAAGGGGGAATTTGCTTTCCTACCAATTAGAGTAGCCTTAGGCAGTACTTTTAAGAGGAGATAAATCCTGCAAATCACTAAAATGATCCTGTCACATGCACCAAATATTAAAATCACACAGCGGCGCACTTCATACAGTTTGCTTTGGTTTAATGAGTTGGGGTGGGCTTCGTCATGAGGTTTGCATCTCGCAGTTGGGGACTGTTGATTGACAGTGAAGATCATGCCCAACTGCAGCTTCCTAACCAGTAGGGCCAGATGGAAAATCACAATTCATGTTTAATATGCAGTTTTTCAGCTAACGAAAATTCCCAAATTGTCTCCTCACCTCCTACCTGAAAATTTTTTCCCATAATAAATGCAAAATATGCTTCATATTAGCCAAGACTGCTTTTTCGCCCTTCCAGCAAGTTATTAAAAAAATCCTGTATAAATGATCCCTATTAAGCGAACAACCTGTTAACTTCTTCAATTATGCAAGTTCTCAAGGATTAAAAGATAAGTTTATGAAACATCTGTTGTCACACTTAGACACTTTCTAAAGTAAGCAGTACATCAATGTAAAAATCTGCCTACATAAGAAGATAGTTTAAAAGTACTAAACAAATGCTTTGTTTTACTCCTTTATCAAATGCTACTAAATTCTCTGTCCCGTATAAAGATACTGTCAGGCTCCTATAGCATCCTCGTAATCATGCCACAGCTCATTTTATATTTGTCTTTATGGTAGAGAACATGATCGTGTAAGTTTTTGTAAGAAGGGTTTTTTTAGGCACTGGAACAAAATATACTGATACAGTGCAGTATATATACTAAAGAGATGGTAAATATTAAGCGTTTAATGATAAGGCATAGCAGGCATATTGCATGGTGGTGTAGGAGCTCTTATAACTCACAGTCTTACTGTTACAGCTTAGAATGTCCTATTTTCAATTATTATCTCGCCCTACACTGTTCTCCTGCAGTCGAGTTTTACACTCTGACATTTATACTTAGTATATTGAGCAATGATTGTTACCTTGTTACAGCATTTTTTGTGCAATGCTTTATGAGAGTGGAACTAAATGTATGACAGGAACCCCAGTAACCTGAGACCCTGGGTCAGTAATGTATTAAAACAAAACAAGACACACATGGCTTCGGCACAGCAAGAAATCATGCAGGAATGGGGACTCAGACAGGCTAAGATAAAGAAGGCCTACCTAACAGCTGCAATTATAGCCTTAGTTATATGAGTCAATCCATTACTGCATATAGGCTTGACAAATTACCATAAATGCCAAACTAGAACAGCGGTGGAGTAATTTAGCTTCACACTGGACACTTTGAAAGTTGGTGCATCTAAACGTATCAGTGAAGCCTAATTAATTAATCAGTATTGCTGTTGGTAAAATGATTTTGATTTTTTTTTTTAATTTAAAAACTTCCTCCAACTGAACAACTGGAAAATTATGATTATAGTGGCTAGAGGATAATGTCATTGATTTGTATTCTCATTTGAAATAAAATAGTACATCAATTTGTAAATGCCCCAAAATAAATAGCTTTTCATTACAACTTTCACAAATGCGTATCTGCAAATTAAAGACAAAAGCTTTACATTAAAGACGTGTTAAGGCTGTCAAGTCAACTATCCACAAGTCAACAAATGCTTGCACAATCTTTTCCCACTATCGATTTATAAATATTAAATTATATGACCATCTATTATCACTTACATATTCACAGAATATCTGCTCTATTCAGTATACAGGATGGAGACTGATCATTAAACACTACCTCAAATGTATTTTATACTCCCTGAAAAATAAGTGGTAACATGACTTCCACAAGGGCACATCTTCCTAATCTCATAATTTATTTAATAAATGACTTATCAACCTCCTTATTGATATTTTCCCCATCACATTTAAGTATTTGTAAATTAACATCACTGCCCTTCTATGATGTGAAATTACTAACCCTGTTTTTCAGCCAGGGTAAAGTACAAAGAGATTAAAATCAGAATTACTTGACTGGGTGCCACTTTGGGTGTGATTTAACACAGGCCAGTCAACCGTCCATGATCTAGGTGTAGAGATACCTGGGCCAACTCCACCTGGATCACTACAAGCTGTAGGACAGTTGCACTCTATAATCAACAGTATCGCTTACCAGTATGTGATCTATTACATTCGGACTGTTAAAGATTTACTTAAGTTATATTTTGCATTTTCCAAGGTTTTGCCTTGTTATCTAGCCTACCTCCCTGTTACCCTGCACACTTTTTCATAGTGTAGTTCACAAACCAGTTCCGGTGGACAACAGACGCAGCGTGAGCACTCAGCACTCCTAAAATCAAAGTTTCAAGTGTCCCAAACAGCATGCTAGAAAGAGAAGGATGCTGCAACTCTGAAAAACTGGGTATGACTTGTTCAATGTGACACTGAAAATATGTGAATGAATAGACATAGAACCCATATTTGGAGGCTTAATTCAACAGCAGGAGTCAACTACAGCACTAACAACTTTTGTCCTCCTGCCTCAGACACTAATTATCATCTAACTTCAGCAAGAGAAGAATGGAAGAAGGTACAGATAAGCCTCCTTCACCACACAATCCTAATTCAGGCCTTGAGAACTGCGCATCGTGAGCACTAAACGTAGAAAGGGTCCTGTACAAAAAAGCCATCATCATGTAGTTAAAGACTTTATCATAGCGTTCATGAAGGGGACAAAATTAAGGTACAGGAGGCAACTTTAATTCTATCAAATATTAACCAACGTTCAACATTTCACTTCAGACTTCTTTAGTGTATCTTTCTGTGCTACTTCCTACTCTTACAATTGAAAGATAGAAATGCTACCTGGAACCCACTAGCCTTCTCTATGAATCATCAGAAGAGACAGAACCTCAAAAGGATCTCTACCTGAGCCAGTAAATTATTACTATTAAACTATTAGTCCTCTGCTGGGTTGTTCACCTCCTTCAATGCTAGCTCCGAGCAAGCTAACTTCAGTACTGGCGGCTGCCTGCGTACGGTAGCTCAGCACTTCTCACATGACAATGTAGTCTAATTGAGTGGGACAAATTATCTTCAAATGGACTCTGTGCACCAGCAGCAAGACTAAATCTATACTCCTGCTAACGCTGAACACATAATTTAGCCATAAGAGACTAGCAGTGTCAGTGGTTTTCACAACTATTCGCTAAAAGGAAAGGAAAATTAAGACTCAGAAATTCTAATTTCAATTCCAGAAAGCAGCCTAATATGTGCATAATATGTGAGCTTAGAATTAGAAATACATTTTCCTTCCTCCACAGCCTATTGTAATCCTTTCTGTTATTCCGTCCGACTCCTTGCACCACCCCACGATCTTTTCCTCCACAGTGCTGTTAACGGGACAGAAGCAAACGAGGTGTATTGCCTGGCTCTCAGCAGAAAGAGAAGGCGCCCTCAAGTCCTGTTGCCCAGAACCGTACAAGTTAGGAAAAATCACAACAAAACAGTCATGTTCTAGCATTCAAATTCATTGTTGGCTTTTTTCATCATTTCAATTATCCAGAGTATAAAACATCTCATTTTATTATCTGACGCTAATCCTATAGGTAGAACTACATTTTCAGAGGATATTCAGTCTGATTAATTTAGTCTTCTCCATCTTTGACTATAAGTAAAACTAATCTGAATCATCACCCAATCCTCTTTTTTGAGAAAACTCTTTTTGATGTTAAGTAAAAAGTTGAGAAATTTAAATGACGTAATTTAAAATAACAGTACTCATTTTGCTGGCCCTAGTTAACTCATACTCTTTAATAGAAGAAGATACAGGGCACTAATGAAAAGTTAACATTTGCCATCACAGTTCAATTTATTTTTTCATTTCTAGACAACCAGTGGTATCTGTGATATTACCAAGTGCTAACTATTTAGGAAAGGCCTACTTTTTCTAAGTTGGAAGACATACATGTTAGTCTGTTCATACACAAGGCTGCTTGGAGCTTTTTTTTTTTTTTTTTTTTTTTTTTTAAAAACAGCTCCTTGCATCCTGAACCCAGGCATTAAAGTAGTGCAAATAATTAAAAGAGAAAATAATTACAACTATTACTGCATGTGTTTCTCACAATGTCATTGCTAGTCATTAAATAAAACTACACTGTACTTAAAGCAGATCTCCATACAGACTGCAATGGAAAGCTCTACTTAGAGCTGAGCCGCTTATTATAATTTTGTCATTGCCACTTTATTTATACACATTGAAATACATTGAAAAAATGCACTATTTTACACACTCAGTATTAACACTATTTTTTTCCACTAAAGATATGGCAGTGACTACTACCCAGGTTGGATTACCGAGGTAAGAACATCAAGGTGTTGTCTACAACAAATCATTATTTTATTTCAATCTGTGGGTTTTTTTTAAATCAGTTGTTCCTTGTTTTATTTCCAAATAAATGCTAATCTGTGACACAAATTGATCTGAAATTATAAAGCTGGAACTATACATTTGTCCTGATGATGCTGAAAAGAGAATCCCTAGAGGAGTTACTGAGCCAATCTTTAGAAATGAGGAGATGGCAGTCCTGCTGAGCTTTAACATGACAGGATATTTTACACACTAATTTTCTTATATTCCTCATTATATACTTATTTTCTTCCTAAAGAACAGTTATAGTCAAATAACGTATTTTTTTTTTTTTTTTTTATTATCGACCTCCTTTCTCACGAGTGTGTATTGGACCGTATTTATAGGTTCCAATAGCTTCTCTTGAGCCCTGCTCTCGTCCACCAAAAACATCCTCCTCGGCTTTTTGAGCATGATCACGTATGTGGGAGTCTGTTTGGCTTGTGTCCTTTTTTAATTCTGCACCGGTACAAAACA
>NC_090948.1:1955000-1970000 GCF_040807025.1 Struthio camelus | reverse complement strand
GTCATATAAGCTTGCTCTACTTACCAAAACAGTATAATTGTTATAATCCAGTAGAAGTTGTATGTGTATAAGGAGATCTGTTAAAGAACATAACAGTAATTTGTTTCGGAACCAAAAAAAAAAAAGGTAACTGAAGTCAAAAATGGGGCTCTTTTTCTCAGCCTTGTGAAAGACAGTAAAACTAGTGTAAAATCAGTGTAAGTTAATTAACTTTCCAATGGTAATTTATGCTAATGGCGGTTCTGGTCCATAGTTTTCACCTGGGAACTCAACAGCAATGAGTGATGGCTCCAATTAGTCATTATAATTGTGAGTTGCTAAAGCTAATATTAGTAGAACTGCATAACACTCTGGGTATCTCCCCAAATTTTTCTGATCATAAGCACTGTTCCAGACAACTGGATCATGTTCAGCTGCAAAAGTGTCTCAGCTAGGTATCTTAGTCTTTTGGGTCATCTATGAACTTTTGTAGAGTGGTCTCCTTTATAAAATAATACAGGTAAATAGCCACATATCCTGGCCCAATGGTACGTACAACTGGCCTAGTAGTGTTCAATGGTTGGTCCCTGCATTAGGCAAATGTCTGATATCCAGACATATATCAAATGGCTAACCAGATGTTTTATCTGATGAGCTCCGCTTTGAGTAAGTATTATAGGGCAAGTTATTTCAGTTGGCACCTGCCAACATCCAGCTCCTTCTCTGATGTTTATATTTGGGCATGAATAGCAATGTTTGTCTATTAGGTACAATCAAGACCCTTAGAATTCTACAATAAATTCTCTGCATTCGTTAGCGTAATTGTAGTGCCTCAGATACTCTGTGGCAACTTCAAGTCTGTTAAATGAATTCAAAAACATTAAAAAATAAATTATCACACTATTTTTAATTGATTAAATTGGTATTAAATTTTACATTGTCTATAATGTTCAGGTTCTGCTATGATGAAAATTTTGAATTGAAAATACTCCAATGTATTGATAAGAAACAGCCTAATAGGTGAGTAACAGATGAGTAAGTAAGAGGTGGAAATGCTGGCACCTAATATGAAGCAGGATTTCTGGGATAGAAAATATATCCAGGTATCTGCATGACTTAGCAGTGAAGGAGCTGGCAACAGTTTGATGACAGGCATGAGATGTGATTTGCAACTTTGGATTTTCAAAGTTCTGTTTCTGTTGAGATGAACTGGATAGCTGATGTTTCTCAAAGCTTCCAATTCAGGATTGCACACTCAGGTAGACATCACTACACTAATTTTGGCATAGATTGTATTTTGATTTTTTTATTTTTCCCACATCAGACTTAAAAGGAGGTTCTGAACAGATCATTCAAATATTTATATATTAATTAGAGCTAAGTCTTGGCCTAATTTTAGAGAAGTTTTCTTTGGAAAGCTGGTTTGTTCTTCTTCCTTGTTTACCCTTTGAAGTAAGTTCCCCAAATCTTTGTGCCTAAACTGATATGTTTTGATTTGACATAAACTGATGGAAAACGTATGAAATGTGTGCCTCAAGTGCATGCATTTTTTGCATAGTGCTCAACATTACCGCCATCCACTGATTAAAGCAGTAATCATTGATAATGGAGGAGGGAATTTACACCACTGTGGACAGAATAAATAGGATAACTTCATCCTTTATACAAGACTGTGAAGTGAGTATATTATATGTTACTACAAGTTATCAGTTTTCAAGCCATCATTTCCACAGATAGTAACGGGCTGCCATTTTGCAAGATATTCCAATTTATTTATGTCACTTTCATGAATAAGAGCCTATCCAAGGAGTTAACTGAAGTATAGAAAGTAAGAAAGAGATAACAAACTTTAGCACATTTGAAAGAATTTGTTGAAAGAGACGCTTTAAATTCAAGCTGCAGCAAATTTAGCTTCTTAGGTGAACACAGCAAATACTGCATAAAGCAGAAATGACTGTTGATGAATAGAGCCATAGCATCTGCACTGTGCATCGTTGTCTCCCTCTCCACAGCATGCAGAAGACAATTCAGGCTATGTTTACACCGCCCAATGAATACAATCATCAGGCAGTGGAGTGTGAGCAGCCAGGCGCCTAAGCAGGATGTGAGATTTCCCCCTCTGAAGTCATACCTATATTACCATGTTCGTTCCTAGTCAATGGCACTATCCAAAGAAAAAAATTTTCTGTCCTTTGGGAAGGATTATATATAACTTCATCAAGAGGTTTCATCTCATCCTCTTGCAAAGTGAGGATCCTGTCCTTCACCTGTGATTAGGTTTTATAAAAGACTTTACAACATCTCTACTTCTAAGTTACAGGCTTTTTCTTTGTTGAAGTAAAAATCTAAAGCTAAAACCTAAAGACAGAGCCTAGATTAATTAAGCAATGTAGATATGCCTTTAGACATGTGACTGGCTTGGTAATGTGAAGAAACAGATCTTCCCGAGAAACAACTTGCTTACTTATGTTTGTTGGAAACTCTGGGCTGCACTGGGTATTTTGTATAAAAGTTCATACCATATGGGATACAAAAAATAGAAGGTTATATGGTTATTTTGGTTCAAGATGATGTATTAACACAGGGAATAAAATAATACTACAAAGTAAATAACAAATCATGACATTAATCATTTCAATGGATCTGTTGTTTTTATAGGGCAGAAGAATACAACATAGAGCCAGTATTAAAAGCATAACTTCTATTTTCAGAGAATTATTTAGATGCACTTTTATAAAGCAATGAAAGAGGAACTGATTTCATTCCCAGAGTGCTGCTTTGGAAACAGCTGTGCTGGCTTTAGAAAAAAACTAAATAGATGGATGCTTAGGGTCTCCATATTAAGGGGCAATCTGAAATTACCTAAGGCTTTCTCTAGGGCTGTTCCATTATGTCAGAAGTATTTATATTGCCAGAAAGCCATAAGTCAACTACGGAAAATGTAGCAATGAAATTTTCCAAGAAAGGACAAGAAAGAATGAAAAACCAAGAGGTAGAATAGTAAGCATCTGCCACAAACCACTTGACTTGGAGGAGAACAGGAATGTTCCATCTCACAGAACACTGTAATTACAGAAGATTTTTAGCCACTGAAAGATCTGCAGAATGAGGTACAACTAAGTGTTAAGGTTCTTCAGTTTTGTAGAGGATAATTTTAGATCGCTGGAAATAAAGATTTAATTTTTGTCCACAAGGACCTTGTCCCTGGAAGGCATTCACAATAAGAAAAAGGAAGGTTCTGTTTCTCAGCTTATTTTGGCAACTAATCCAATTAGCAACAGTAGTTGATCGGATAGTCAATCAATTGAAATGAACTTGCCTATAAATCTTATCTTTTAATAACTTTAGCAACTTCCTTGCATTTCTTTTCTCTTGTCTTTTTTAGAATTCATGGTTACCTCCTCTTATTTAAGACCCTCCTTTGTTCTTTTTTCTTTTCATATCTCTCTGCTGCCAATATGTCACACTGGTGTCATCTTTATATTTGGCATAAGGTACTTAGCAGAATGGATGAACATATAACCCAGGACCTTTTTGGTGTGAATCACTGTTACTCATTGTTTCTTGTTCCCCATCCATTTTTATCTGCATGCTCTCACTGGTCCTGTCACTCCATATAATGTTGCTCCTTCTCCCCACTGCTTCTTCTCATCTTCCTTCTTTCTGCTATTCAGTGCCCATTATCCTATTTCCTAAGTCCAGTTTCATTTCTCTCCATTTTTCTTTCCAACTTTGCAAAAACAATTATATTCCAATGTTGATTTTTCCTTAAAAGGTGTCTCCTTGCAATGTATTCCTATTCCTCCTGAATACTCAAACAATAAGGTGTCAGAGCAGTTCTTCTTCAACAGTCCTTTGACTACTAATTAATTTAGCTGAAAGAGCTTCTCTGGGAATAAGAGCAGGAGAACGTGTTCCTGCTAGGCTATACTATTCTGTATTTTAGATAGGATTCAAGGTTCCTCAACCTTATCATTTCTTTGCTATGAACAAATACTGGTAAATTTTAGGGATCGTTTTCATTAGTACGAATCTACAGCTAAGTGTGATCAAGTCCCTGCAGTAGATTTAAAGGTTTAAAAGCTGTTGATGTCCCATGGACATGAGAAAATGATATATAGGTCTTTCTTAAAAACCAATTAAATTGCATAAAGGCCCTTATTTTACACCCATACCATCCAGTGTTACATACTGTGTGATTATGCAGTTAAAACTATTCTCTGTACAAAACTATTCCTCATATAGTTGAAATGAAGGATTCATTAAAGACATGTTTTCTTAATCAAATCCCCTACTGCCTTGTTGATATTTTTTAAAACTGGGAAGCGCATAAATCAGGAGTTTGAAAGAAATATAGGCAAGGTAATTAGCGGTCTTCTGTATGGCACTTCAACCCAACCTCTGTCACAGAATTTGTACTCGATAATTCTAGCCAGGTCTACCTAAACAAAACTTTTCATTGGGAAAGATTTAATTCTGCTTGACTTATTTTTTGGAGCCTGACTTCCAGCTCCAGATTATGATTTGTGAATATAGCTACAATCAAAGTCAATGATAGCTGTGTTCTGGACATATAAAATGCTACATAAAGACAAGTGCTCCGAAAAATCAGATGCTAGGCATCTCAAGTGGTACACTTATAGATATGTTTTATTCCTAATTTCTTTGTGCTTCAATTTCCCATCTCTAAAGCAGGGATAATTCTTCTTCATGTGACAAGGATATTGTAGAAATTTCTGTTGCAGACCTACACATCAGTGGTGAACTTAGTAAGACAGCTATAGGCAAAATTTTGGGGGTGAGAGTTGAGATAAAACTTGAATAGTATGCAATACCTAAAGCATGATGAGACCACACACCAGACAATGAAGAAAAAAAAATACTGAATAGCTGACCATTTGAGGCAGGGATCATGTGGGGCTGAACAAAAATCACTGTTTCTGACTACGTAACTAAAAATCTCCTAATACATATGTACAGGGAGTCCAAATCAAGCTTGCAGTGGCAACCTTTTTTAATAGGGGTTTTTTTGGGGGGAGGGGTTTTTTTTGCTTTTTACTTTTGAATGCATGTTCTTGTTTATATGATTAAGAGAAAAAGACAAGAGAGAAACTAGGCCCATTAGTAAATGAGGAAAAGAATAAAATTAATGACAATTCAGAAATAACTAGAACTGACTTTACACTAGGGATCTGCCCCAGTTACAGTCTTCAGTGGCCAGTCACCAGCACCATAATGCAAATAAGGAAATTTGTTACAACTGTTGTAAGCTGTTGAAACGAGTCTGAGGTGACTCACATAACAATTTTTATTTTTTATTTTTGCTACGTCTGCCAAATCTTGTATTTTTGACAGTAGCTAGATTGTATTGGTGCCCGTTAATCCCTGAAATTCTCACTGAGAAGGTCAAATATACCTTTAAAATGAGGAAATTCTACTTTTTACAGGGAGAAGAAAATTTGCATAGCTAGTAAGAACAACATGCATAAACAGCTACTACTTCACAAAAGGTAATGGGTACAGATTTGCTATAATGCATATGGCATACCATATGCATTATTTGATAAACTGAAAGTGCAACTGATAGTTATTTTGGAAGTAATGAAGAAGCATGGAGGTGCTATGAAAATTAGAGAAAGGTGAAGAAGCTGATTCTTGGTGAAGGATTAAAGCAGCTAAACAGGTGTTTACTTGGGTCTGTGACAAATGATAAGGTATGTATAATAAATATCTGAAAGGAAATAACGGAACAGAGTGGCTATACAGTGATGTAAGTAGGTGTTACAACAAAAGGATGAAAGCTGGAAAGAAGAAAGGGAAAATTTAAAGACAGATTCAGGAAAATGTTTTGACTGGGAGTTGCACTGGGCTGTGAAACAGTCTCATAAGAGAGATACTGCTTAGGACATTCAAAATTAGACTGGACAAAACACTAGAAAAATGTGCAAGAAATAACTGTTTGGTATTGACAACACAGTAACCCAGCTCAGTGTGAGTCTCAGTCTCTCGATGGCTCTTTCTTGCAGCAAAACGCTAAAATTCCATGCTGCTTTGCGGTTGCCAGGATTGCAGTCCCGGGATTGTGGGGAAAAAACTGTTGAGCGAGGAGTAGGGGAGTTGGAGTGTATGGGTGGGCGACAGTGGAAGACAAAAAGCAGTAAAAGTCAATATAGATGCTGGAATCCATTTGGAGGACTATGGGACAACAGCCATGTCCATCAGTGGCTATCTATTTACGGTAAAACCAGAAGGCTCAGTAATGATAAAAGTTTCATGTTTTAAACTTCAAAGGAAACTCTTAAAGAAGACAGACTTTGCCATATATGTCCTAAAAAATAACTAAGACAGAGCGTCAATTAGCAGCACAAACAGTTCATGAATGGTGGAAGAGGACAAGGATAATGACAGACATTAAAGAGGAAGCAGAAAGCACAGGCAGCGCTCCATTTCTTTCTCTCACTTTCATAAGTAGCTGTCTGCAAGACTTTCCCCTTCTGCAGGGCTTGTGTAGTAATCCTCCTCCCATTTTCTTTGTTTCTGGACAACAGACAGAAACATAAATTCCAGAATATGTATCCACAACCACCACTTTGAGATCAAACTACTCTTTTGCACAGCATAAGAATAGTGATGAAACCAGTATTCTTTTTTGGCTTATTCTTTTCTTGGCATTGACCTGCAACTTGCTATGGACACAATGATATGAACAAGGAGGGACAACTGGTGGAGAATAAACTAATGTTTTTACAGTTTTCATCAAGGAAAAGGGATTTCCATGTTATATGTAGAGAAGAATGTAAGAGGCTGCCCTTAAAAAGTAGACTAGCTGGTGATGGGAGCTGGCAAAACTGGTTTAGCTAAAAACCCAAAGGAAAAGATAAGGCAATAACTCTGTAACAGCAGATTAAGTATGATGAGTAAATTGCAAAAGCCTTGAACGCACAGCAAGGCATTTGCATTCAATGCAATGAGTAAGAAAGCCCTATGATGGCTTATATGGTCAGAATAACAGAGAAGTGCAGGTTTGCACTGCCTTTTGAAGTAGGAAAGGAAAATGGTGAAAAGGATAAAGACAGAGAGACTGCTGAAAACAGGGGACTCAGAATAAGAATTCTATCCTATTAATGAAGGAAAAAAATATGATGATGAAGAATGATTTGCCTTACAGAAGAATGATTTGCCTGTAGCTTGAAAGTGTAAGTGGTGTTTTCAAAGACAGCTCTGGCACTGTGACCCAAGCAACAGAGATCAGTAATGGTATCAACTATCATATCTGACGCTGTGGAATACTTTGAAAAGGGGTGATGTTAATTTTTTTCTCATATGCAGTTCAAATTTACTGCAAAATTTCTGAAGGAGATATTCAAAGGAGAGATTGAGGTACAGCTCTACAGAGGAAAAACAAGTCAGGAGATGAATGACAGGCCTGTAAATCATTTACACAAGTTGATAGCTGTAGCTCTTTGAGTGAAAGAGACTATATACAAAGAGGAGAGAATAGGACCAAAACCTAACAAAACTTCATGAACAGGAAGGAAGACAAAAGAGAAGAATCAATATAGCATAGAAGACACAATTAGAAAAACTAAGGAAGGAAAAGATCTCTGGAAGAAGTGTATGACTGACCATAACAAAATGAAAAGTCGGATGACCATGGTGGTAGGAAGTCAAGACTGTTAGAATGTTTAGAGGAGAACAACAGTAACAAAAAGAAGAGTGAAGAAAGAGAATGGATGACAAAATACTGAAGCATAGGTATGCTGGGTGGAGGAAGACACTGAGGAGACTGACGGAGTGGGGAAGAAGACAAAGTTACCAAGGGATAATAGGTAGAGAAGAGGCCCCTGGAACTGGCAGTGTTTAGAGTTTTTTGGATTTTTTTTTAAGTATATTTAAAATATTTAAGAAAAGAGGGGAAGAAAGAGGGAATATAATTGAGTGAAATGAATAGAAGGAAAATAAGAAGCTCAAGAAAACAAATGTAAGGAATAAATAAAGATGGCCCTCGGTTCTAGCAACACTGAAGGAATAGGACTAAGAGGAATAGGCCTTGGTAATTATTAGAAAGATGACTTTTTCCCTCCACCAGTACTGAAGTTGTCTTATTATTAGCAATGAAATTTCTTATAATGCATACAACTATGTAATGTAGAAAAATGTAATTTGGTGATTGGACTGAATATTGAGACTTCCAACTGCAGTACATTTTACCTCAAAAGAATAGCAACCAGAATATTTTCATGCTTCCATCACTTCTTTCAGAAAACCTTAGACAATAGGTTTGAACTTTCATCCTGTTGTTTTACCCATTGAAAGCCATGAAGACAGCCTCTTGCTCATCCTGCTGTGAAGGGTTCTCTGCAACATCACAGAAGCTGCTGCAGATCTGATAGTGTCACTTAACGATTGATTGGTCTACCTCTTTTTAAAAATAAAACAGGCTTTCTAGGCACTTATTTATTTGTCACATTCAGAGTTTACTTCCGTAGCATTAAAGATCTGCAGTTTCCTATAACATATGGTAACAACATCACTATGAATAAAAAGCATGAATTTGTATAAACATAAATAGCTACACCTCTCGCTACAAAAACACTGGTCCAAATCATAGTTTGAATGTTGCATTGTTCCTCTGCTGAAATATATATATACATATTTCTACATATATTATTTTTATATAGCTTAGATAAAGATAACCCCCCCCTTTTAAGAGTACTGCCCTACATTGCCCTTTCCACGTATACCACCCTGATGACTTCACTCTTCACTCAGCTGAGATTCAAAAGGTGCAACTAAAAGCAGAACTGACCCACAGCATAACTTCTAAAGCTGTAAGTTAAACACTGTACACAGTCACCATTCTGCTAGCTATTTGTAATGAACTATGGTTCAAGTTTGAGCAACGATTAAAAAGAGCTGGCATGCTCAAACATTCCAGCTCTCACATATAACCAAGACAACACACTAACACACTTAGCCTATTTCTTTTTTTTTTCCTCCAATTTCAGTATGTTCAGTGTACCAATAATGCTCTGATGCATTTCACTCTTGACTGGATACAGTGAGATTGCTAATCAGGATTACTTGATTCAGTCAACACTGATTTCAATAAAAAGACAAAAAAAATTATCATAAATATAGAGAAAGTGCTGGCGGCAGTGACAGGTGATTAAAATCTCATTCACTTGGAATCAGCCTGATTCATGGTAGTCGAATAGAGGAAGTCTTCATATCAGCAGCAGATGATTATTATCTCACTCACTCCAAGTCACTTCTGATTGCACATGCACACACAAATTGGCACAAAGTAGATTCATGAACAACAAATCATCATGCCGGGGTCTGACCTCCTTAAAATGAGGCTTTGTATAATAATTCTTCAGAAACAAGCAGATATAGGGTGGATAATGCTAATTTACCAAGTAGGCATAAGCAAGCAAGCTAGCATTAAACATTCAGTACGGAGAGGAAGTAAGTAGATGACAATAAATTCTCAGTATTACGCTGAAATTCTTAGATTAATTGATCTGAAGTGCTATTTTCATCCATTTAAAAACAGTTCCAATAATCAAAATTAAGGAATTTTTCAAAGTGTTACATCAAAACATCAAAGAAATAGTAAAAGATTTAAACACTAGTAATATGAATACTACTTATGAATACTACTGAATAGTATGTTCTGATTTAAAAAGTACAACTGCTCAGTAATATGGATTTTCAGTTGTATCTGCCTGGTTATACTTAGAATGTATTTCAAAACAAGAACAGATAAACTCAGTGAATCAGTGCATTTTTATCTCTTGATTTCTGAATTCAGACTTTAACACTGTCGACTAAAGAACAAAATGTTGGTGATCTAATTTTAATCTTTAATACATATTGCCACACAATGACTGGTACAACTTCATGAGACTTCCAGTTTCTTTTCGTGGAAGGTCAGAAACGAAAGGGACTGAGCTGTTAGAAGAGGGGTTTCTGCAGCATTTTAACTGCTGTGTGGGAAGTCTGTATTCTACTTGATGCTAGTTATACACTATGACTGGTAACTAACACCATTTTTATGCAAGTAGCAATCTTTTAAAGCTATAAACCCCCAAAACGTAAGGTTCCTACCCACAGAAACAAATATGGTGCAAACGACACAAAGGTACAATTCCTTACTGCATACTCAGCTAGCATATCTCAACTTTGTCACAGGAGACTCTCACCCCCTGATGATGTCAATAAATGACAACCACTTTGGAGGTGTGCATACTTATTTCCAGCAGATGCGCTGAGACTACCGACTCCTCTTACACAGCTTGAACTGCTTTTCAAGGAGCAATATCTACCCACAATGCTAGTGTGTCCTATCAATAATAATAGAACTAAATAGAAAATGGTCATGCTAATGTTAGAGCTCTTTTCTTCAAAAGACATAAAAAAGTGAATGCTGTCACACTTTATTTTACCAAAGAACTCAAATCATGCAGCCATGCATTATAAAGCAAACAATCATCTTAAAAGTATGTCCAATTTGTTGAGTAAAATAATATTATGTCCTGCCCTAATTAACTGAGAATACTCAGACAGATATCTCTTCTCTGTTTATAATAAGCACCCATAAAATATTCAAAAATAGTGAATTAATATTGTGAACAATGAATTAGTACACTACCCACTGTCTCTACATAATGTATAGTATCCTATCACAGCTACACAATGAAAGCAAGTGTTGGACAGAAAAGCTTATGTAGAATGAAGATAAATAATTACATGTTTTACTGCTAGTTTGAAAGATTTTTTTAGATTGACAGTGCAATGAAACACAGTAGCAGTGCCAATGTCAAAGTGCAAGTCAATATCTTAGTTAGATGTTGTCTAATAGAAATGAGTAACAGCAGTTGAAGGTGAGGGAAGACTCACTTGAATCCAAGGATCTGGCTTGTGTTCCAAGCAATTAAAGACTGTTGAATCAATGGGGGAGAAAGCAAGGCAAGATGTTATTTAGTAAGGCCACGGCTCATAAAATCAACCTGTTGAAGGATGGAGAAAGGGAGAACTTTGGGGTGGTAACCAGTAAAAGCCTTTTTCAGTCATCTGGATTCTGTCAGACTGACAGAGAATGAAGCTGTAGAGTTAAGGAAGTGACCCAGTAGTCCTAACACTAAGAAGAGATAATGTTCAATTCCCTGCAGTGTCTGCATCTGATAACCCAATTATCCCCAGTCTATTTTTTCAAAGTCTCTTTGAACCTGTGACCCACCACAAACAAAATGTATTTGTGTTTTCCTAACTGTTAAACTCTGACACAACAAAGGACTTGTGAAACAGTTGCCAACGTGCATATTTCTTTCAGTTTTAAAACAACTCTATTTAAATTAATTCAGTGCATTATTTTTAAATGTGGAACTTTCTATTTGGAAGAAGTTGAATGGCAAACAAGTAATTAAAACACACTGGGATTTAAACCATTCTTACTCCACCAATAGAAATATATGAAGCCAGGAAGAACTCTGCTAGGTTATTTAACAAAGGTTAAAAAAGACTTTGCTGTTATTCCACACATGTTAATTCAGATCTCTTTTCATGTATTAAATGCCACCCCTTTGTTGGACAAACACATCTATTTTGTGAACTACTTCCTAGCAGAATGTATTCCAGTGATATATAGATTTTTCAAAAATGTTTTGTTTTGGAAGTGATACTTTGGCCTAGAAAAAAAAGTTTTAGCCCTTTATTTAAAACAATGTTTCTCAAAGCCTACTATTAGTAATTAGCAGACAATACGATTCATTATTACATTTATTCATCTATTTTGGCACTGCCTACTTTATCCTTCTTAAGCTTGAATGGGGTTACCTACATTTTTGTGTACGTGTTTACGCTGTCTTTTGCAGGAATAAGCAGGTACACATAGTAAAGAGTAGAATTTATACCTGCAGTTAATTAAAGCTATGATTATTTGGGAGATCAAATGATGTCATGCCAAAACAGGAGCATCTTTTCACAAGCAGAAGCCAAGAGAGCAAGTAATTTGAAAACTATACTCTAAAATTATAGGGGATCAGTATGCTGGGTTATCACAACATGACAATTTAGAGTAGGATTACTTTTGCTGATCAGAACCTCTAGAATGCAACGAAAACAAGATTCGGCCAATGTTGCATCATGGCTTAACATGCAAAGAACTGTGCACAAAGACAATGAGTAGACAATCACTGTAGTCCATCTTGTAAGTCAAAATTGTTCTTAAGTTTAAAAAAATAGACAAAAGGGGATATCGTCATGCTAGTTAGGCATAGGTATTACTTAGTGTAAATTACATTGAAATAAAACAAATAACTGACTTTATTTAAATAAACATCCATACATTGAATGACCCACATACACATATTAGCACACAAAATAAAATTTTATATTACCTTCAGAACCTAGATCAGTTGTTAATTCTGCCATATGTTCAACCATATTCTATTACATTACTGTCTTTAGAAAAGCTCATGGAATAGAATGGAATGTGTGAAAACATGCATGCTGTGCCAGTAAGTAGCTATTTTATGTTTGTAATTTTAGTTTTACTGACTTTGGGACTAATCCAGTACCAAGAGTCACAGCGATGCTAGACTTAGATCTCCTTAATTAGAGCCACTGTGAAGCACTTTGGGGTTAAGTGGACTGCTTAACGTGGAGTAAATCCAAATCTATGTTCACCACCAGGCTGTATATCTCCTACGAGGCCTTCCCCTTAAAAGGTCCTTCAGTTGTGTGGAAGGGTGAATGGGACAGTTTGATGAGAAAAGCAGGTGTGTCTAGGCCCTCTGGTGGTTTACCCACACCTTTTTTAAATGTATTACTCCAAGCTACAACTTTGCTCAGAACAAATGCTTATCCCAGTTCTAAGACAGCTAGACCAACAGACAGTATTCAGCAAACAGTTCTCAGAGGAGAAGGGTCACAAAAGCAGGATCTTCACCAGTTATGTTAACATAAAATAAAATTACGTAATTGCTAGGATAGCTGTCCACTTGAGAAGTTGCACGTGATAACCTGAGTCTCCTCTGGGTACTCTGAATTGACTTACGGTTGATGATAACACACACAACGTGTAGAAACCTATAGCATATGTTTTGCTAAGCTCCCTTTTCTTGTCAGTTGTTGATAGACAACCCGGGCAACTTGTGAGGAACGAACGCCGCAACGCTACGCACTGCCTCGCGGCAAAGCTGCCGAATGTTTTTTCGCTCTCTTTTCTGAGTACTGTATCCACCAGCCAGAGGGTTTCCTCCTGTGGCCTGTGGTACTGGCACAAATGTGCTCTGCACACTAAGCTTATTTCTCCAAAGGAAATGGTTTATATAGCATCGGACTGAATACCTGCCAGTATTCCTAGCCACATCTGATTAGCTTGGCATGTGTTAAGCGAAAGGTGAGCTGGCCACCACAATGACCAAAAAACCTCTTTCCCTTTCATCCAATGAATGCTCAGAAGTGATTGAGGAGAACAGTAAATTCTGTATCTATGCAGGCACAGCAGAGCGTCCCTAGATGACACAAGGTACGGTGCTTGAAAGTTTACAGAAGGCTTTCTAACGGCTGTGAGACCACACTCAAGAAAATTAATTTTATTTCCCACCCCAATTCAGGATCAGATTAAGCCAAGAAGTTAATCTGCATAGGAAGGACAGTGGGGAAAAATGAATGAACACAGCTGGTCTGAATCATCCTATAGACCTTTCACAGGCAATAATGGTGGAAATCACACTTAGATCACTTCCTGGATAGTAGAAAAATTGCATACACAAAAGCAAAATAGCAGGTAAAAAGATAGAATAAAGGTTAAAAATGTGAGTTCTCAAACACCTCGACTCTTTTTCTGGGCTCTAATCAAGTACAATTATTTACACGGTCATATTTCTGGATCTTTCACATAAAAACAAATATAAATGGTATAAAGACTACCGTTTTCCCAGTTATATTTATTTTTCTGTCTACCATAGAATCTGGTCTTATAAGCTATATTTATGTAAGTAAACATGACTCTTATACATAAAGAATGACATCATACTCATTTAAAACTGTCACTGAGTGTAATGTAAACAGCCCTAAGCCTGCTTAAAGAAGTATCCACACCAAAGAATCCAAAGCACAGCAAACTGAAACCCCCATTGAGATGTACTGGTTCTACCTTAGTTACTGCAGCAAACACAATTATATGCAAGAAGTCTTCCTGACATCTTTGAATATATTAAAATCTGTATTTGTATCTGCTTTCCATAGTAACTAATATTGAAAAGTAAAACAGCATTTTGTTTCATTCTTAGTAGTCCCTCTCATGCATTACTATTTTATTTTTCAGATGATTTGGAAGTTCTATCTTCATTTAGGGAGGGGCAAATCACTCCATTCTCCTTGACGATTCTATTGATCTGACTGTAGTAGTTGGTGGGGGAACTTCTGTGTTTGCTTATTAAATTTTCTTGTGTTTACTCTTCACATTGGAATATTCTTTGGGCTTTCAAAATAAAAGTAATTCTACCTAACATGAAGTTATACTTAATTAATATTTATTTATTGCATATCAATATTTTCCTGCTGTATACTGAAAATGTATTGTGGGTAAATAAGAGGGGTTTCTACATCCTTTCCTTAAATTGCACTGCCTGAACAATGAGCCGTGATTTGGTAGACTCTCAGATTGCTGCTAAAAAAGCAACCTATTTCTTCAACACAAACATGCCCAGTCAGAGAAACTGAATGTTGCCAGACTGCTCTTCATTATGGCCACGTCTGACCCAGCATTCCCAGTTGGAGGGGATTCCAGCAGCTTTCCACAGACAAATAAACAGCAAATACTTATAGGGGACAGCCTTGTAGAACTGATTCCTTAATCAACGGTTAAAGAAGCAAATTGGATTTGCCCTATCACAAAAAAATTAATTCCAGATTGCAGTTATTGTCTTAAGTACAAGAGAGTTGTCTTGTAGGTTTGGCTGGATAATTTCATTTTAAAAGTATCTCTAAAATTTGCCATCCCATGGG
>NC_090948.1:1945000-1950000 GCF_040807025.1 Struthio camelus | reverse complement strand
GAATTTACCTTTTAAATGAGTCTACCATTTTCCAACATACAATCAAATTACTTTCTTCCAGTGCACATATGTCATAGTAACACAAATTTATCCTAAAAGTAAGTCTGGGCTTTTGCTTTTTATTAACTCCTTCAACTTTTTGATTAATATTTAGTCTGAATTTATTTTAATTTTTTTATAGAAACTTTTACAAAGTGCAGTGGGAGTTTTATTTGGAAGCCATTGTTTGTATTCCTCCTCTCTAAAAGCCTGCTTAAACACTGTTTAAGGATTAGGCCAGGTTTCTTTATTTCCTTTCCTACTATTTCTTTATCATTAAGGCCAAAGAGTTTTTAGTGAGCAGAATACTGCTAATCGCTTACCCCAACCCCCATGGCTTTGTTTCTGTCAAAATAGCTTCTTTCAGCTGCAGCAGAGAGAGAGAGAGAGCTGTCTCGGCAAATGAACTGTTCTTTCTCACCAGATGTGTAACCGTGTTTCGTCTTTCACTAGAGACAAGCTGGAGCCGACTTCTTCCGCTAGCTGGGCCTATGCTACATGTCTTACAACAACACAAATGTAAGCCCCTTCCTTTCCACACATGTTAAACTCATTTCCTAGTGAATTATTGGGAAAACACAACATTATCCTTACTGCTGTTTTCAGATGATGCAGTTTACTTTATACACTTCTGGCACCACAACCATATATGATGGTTCGTTCCGTACAGTTTTCTGGCTGTGAAACTTTTGCTGAAAGTATCAACAGATTTTTATTTTAATTTGCCTCTAGCCTCCACATACTAGAATCTACAAACACTGCAAAACAAATTTATTCCCTTTCCATACAACAAATGCTATTTACACGCTGGATTTTTTCCATCTTTGAGAAATAAGGAGAGTTCATTCAATAACGAAATAAAAACTAGAATTAAGCAAGGCATACTTTACTTCAACTAAACTGACAGACCAATAAACTAACAAGTTCTCTTCAGCTTAAAACGTTAATGAACCAAAATAGTTAACAGAAAAGTCAAATCACTGAATCTCATAAAATCCAGAGTACCCTGTAAAATTCTCCAGCTTCAGATTTTTTTTGTAAAGTGTAGTTACATCTTTATTTTAATAGAGTACTAATAATGCTAGTATAATGTTGCACTATATATAGTTCTGACCACAAACATTTTTGCGAGATTTGCTATTAAGATAAACAAACAAGAGGAGTTTGTATTCTGGCAGTTTGACTGAAGTGAATGGTTTTCATTTTCTTAGAGTGTAAGCTCTGGAAGCTCTGCCAAGAACAGGTTAAGCTCCCTGAGTTTTCACTTCCTGTAGCCCTGCTTGTCAATCACTTCCTGGCATCTGCAGTGACAATTTCCATCGTTAGAGCTTGGAATTTCCATCTCTTCCAACATGTCTCCCACTGCCGCCCTCTCTCCTTGGATTCCCAGGTCTAATAAATTATTCACTATGCTCTAAAAGTAACTTAACACTGTTGCATCAACACTGATTCTAAACATCTCCATTTAAAATATCTTTGTATGTATATGTTATAAAACAAGCTTCATTAAAACCACTTCTACTACTTTGTTTCACAGGTTGTTTTTTTTTTTTTTTAATTATCTGCTGTCTGAGAGTAATTATTTACTTCCTGTAAGCTTGCGTACCAGAACTCTGAGTTTGAAAGATTTTTCCATAACCTAATCCAATTCATCAAAGGCATCCTAACAAAATTACAGGCTCTGGCAGTATCTTTGCTTTTCACCTGATAAGGCTGCAACAGAAGCAAAGGATGGTTTGTATCAGGATACCTCCAGTAGTATAGTTTTTGACAGCTTTGCTTAAATCCCTTCCCCCTCTTTTCCTTTCTCACAAAAGCATGCTATTTTATTATTCCTTTGTACAATAGTAATGCCATACTTTTGGCTGCATACAAATAATCAAGTATTATACAGGAAAAAAGTGTTACAGGAGTCTCATCTAACACATTTGGGATTTACTTGAGAACAATGGTTCTGAAGATATATGTGAGTGCATTCCTATGCTAGCAAAGGAGGTATTTACACAATTTCATTAACTGTGGTTTGTGCACTGATTAAGAGTAGGGATTCAGAGAGAGTGATGTAAACAGCATAACTTAGGTGACCTGAGAAAAAGAGAAAGAGAACATGAGAAGAAGAAAAAGAGAAAAAGAAAACAAGGCAAGAGAAAAGAGAAAAAGAAGAATGTACAAAGTACTATTTCTGGATTTTCTTCTGAACAGTGATTTCAGTGTTGCTGAATTACACACATTACTTTCATTTTAAATTTCCTTTTGCTACCCCATATCTTTAATATGTGCATATGTATGCTCTGAAGAACAAACGTATGCAGTACAGTGCATCTTCTCCCTCCCTAACGCTAGCAGTAATGGTTTGCTTTTTAATCGGAGAGAGGTGTTCACACCTGTGCACTTGAAAAGCCAATCTGACCACCCCGTCATAAATATATACCTTATAGCTACACCTATTAATCTATAATATACCACATTCTTAAAAAGAATCCATGTTGGATTTCTGACAGAATTTTTTAAAAGAATTGGTTACCCAGGAAAGTCGTAATTTTTTAATATACTTTTAACTTGGTAGCACCAATAGGACAATGAAAGCAAAAAGAACAACTGAGATATTATAAGGTCTATCCTACTCGTCAGCAGTTATGTGCACATCTTAAAGAAAAATAAGAATTTTAAAAAAAAGACACAAAACTGTTCTGTTTTCATTGCATTATGCAGATGAGATGACAAGTTGTCATTTAAGAAGTTAATAAACAGTCACCATTTTGCAGGTTATCCAAATGCTACTGAATAGAAAACCTTGGATCCCTAAATGATGTGTAATTAAAATTATTTAAAAAATCCTCCTTGACAGGCCAGGGCTTAGCCAAAATGTAAATGACATTAAAGAAGACAATGAATTTAATTTTATTTAATGTCCCTTTTTGCAGATCCTCATTTACATAGCATTTTTAACAAAAGCGTTGACCTTATAAATGCTGGCATTTGTACAGCTTCTGCAGAGTTGGATTTAATCATGCTTTCGCAAAGCCATAAGGGAAAAAGCTTTAAGTTCTCTGGTTGGATATGGAGTAGGAATAAAAACATTGGGACTGGTCAAATGTTTATCCTCCTTGCTTCTGAAAACAACCTGACAAGAAGATGTAAAGGTCTAGGGAATAACCCATTGCTGTTTGTAAGGCTTGGTAATAATCATACATAATCGTTTGGAAATATAGCTAATAAAAAATATAATGAGTGTTCAGCAAAATCGGCATTAGGCCCAAATTACATGATATTAATACTTGAACAGGTGCAGAAAGGCGCTTTAAATGAGGTAAATGAATAAAATGTCCCAGAGCACAACTGTGTGCACTGACAAAAAGTCAATCACATGAATAATTCAGTGACTAGGACTGCCAGCAAAGGTCAGCTTTCTTTGACCTTTGTGACAGGAAGTGAAAGGAAACACTGTTGACTAAAAAAAAAAAAAAAAAAAAAAAAAAGACTCCAATCAGTCTTCAGCTACCCTTCTACAATTACTTTAAAGGTGTAAACTTGTAGTTTAAATGAATTAAAGCTCTTTACTAGGAATCCAATGTAAAGAACCCTAGTGTGAACAGTCAACTCATTTACTGAAAATAATATGAGATTACAGACAGTGAAAGGTTAAGGGGGGTGTCTACAAGCAATGTCAATTATGTATAAAATCTGAGGTCAGCTGAAAAGTATTTTAAGAGCCTACAGGATTGAAATTTTGTAACAGCTGTTAAATATGACAAAACTTTTTATTCCCCAAAACTAAAGCTATTCCAAACTCTGTATGAAAGAAATGGGATAAACAGATGTCTGGCTTCTATACAGGAAAGTAGGACACACTTGGAATGATAAGTCTCCTAAACTCTATAGAATAATGCCAGATTTATTGGGGAGGGGGGTATTTACTACCCACAGAGATGCCAACTAGCAGTATGACTGTGATAGTACCATCTGGAAAAACGTTGCAGAGCATGCTATCAGTAATACATTGCAAGCACATTCAGAGCGCGCAAGCAGACTTGCCATTGCTTTACTAGTGAGCTGCCACTTAATGTTTTGATAGTAATGTAATCCTGCCTTCCCGTGTTCTTCCACAATCAGTCTTTTCAGTTTTCAACAGTTGGACACTGAGCCTTCATATACATTCAAGCCAAACAAGGAAAGGAAAAGTCAAGAGGATGTATCTTACCAGGAATTTCCATACCTTCTAATAAAATATACTATGATGGCACTGAAGAATTATTTTAGCACACAGTGTGGTTTTGGTTTAGCAGTTACAGCGGCATCCTGTAATCATTTACAGCCATTGGAATGTATGGGTGAAATAGGATAGATTTATCTGTTCATAGTTGTGATATGTAGACAATGGGTGTTCCTAATGAGGAACATCTGCTTTTGTGTTTTCCCAGAAAACATTATTCCACTATGAAAATGATACTCCCATCCTTTTCAGCAACACCGCAAAGAAAATATGGGCCTTTTCCTTTCTTTTATTTGCTTTTCTTTGGGTCAATCTAATTTCCCAGGGACACTTTTTCTGTGGCATCTTTTTACTGACTACACTACAATTTATGGCGGGTTTCTTCTTTACTATGTGAGTTACTATGTTGTATGAACAGCACTGATATGCCAGAATATATTTAAATGTATACTGTAATAAAAATGTATATCCTCAGCCATGCTTCATGAGAAAAATCAAGTTGATGTAAGTAAATATTCTCAGTGAATTAAAAGGTCGGGAACATATATGCAACATATATGCAACATATAAAACTGTTTTCAAGGCCTTTAATTTTGTTTTTATACGACTAAAATCTGCTGCAGGATTCAAATGTATAATTATATACGTTTATTTCCAATATTTTAAACATCAACAAATTAGTATTCCCGAAGTGTTCAAGTTTTTTTGTTTTCTTTTCTTCTAGCGTGATAAACAATTCAGATTATCA
>NC_090948.1:0-5000 GCF_040807025.1 Struthio camelus | reverse complement strand
GGGTTAGGGTTAGGGTTAGGGTTAGGGTTAGGGTTAGGGTTAGGGTTAGGGTTAGGGTTAGGGTTAGGGTTAGGGTTAGGGTTAGGGTTAGGGTTAGGGTTAGGGTTAGGGTTAGGGTTAGGGTTAGGGTTAGGGTTAGGGTTAGGGTTAGGGTTAGGGTTAGGGTTAGGGTTAGGGTTAGGGTTAGGGTTAGGGTTAGGGTTAGGGTTAGGGTTAGGGTTAGGGTTAGGGTTAGGGTTAGGGTTAGGGTTAGGGTTAGGGTTAGGGTTAGGGTTAGGGTTAGGGTTAGGGTTAGGGTTAGGGTTAGGGTTAGGGTTAGGGTTAGGGTTAGGGTTAGGGTTAGGGTTAGGGTTAGGGTTAGGGTTAGGGTTAGGGTTAGGGTTAGGGTTAGGGTTAGGGTTAGGGTTAGGGTTAGGGTTAGGGTTAGGGTTAGGGTTAGGGTTAGGGTTAGGGTTAGGGTTAGGGTTAGGGTTAGGGTTAGGGTTAGGGTTAGGGTTAGGGTTAGGGTTAGGGTTAGGGTTAGGGTTAGGGTTAGGGTTAGGGTTAGGGTTAGGGTTAGGGTTAGGGTTAGGGTTAGGGTTAGGGTTAGGGTTAGGGTTAGGGTTAGGGTTAGGGTTAGGGTTAGGGTTAGGGTTAGGGTTAGGGTTAGGGTTAGGGTTAGGGTTAGGGTTAGGGTTAGGGTTAGGGTTAGGGTTAGGGTTAGGGTTAGGGTTAGGGTTAGGGTTAGGGTTAGGGTTAGGGTTAGGGTTAGGGTTAGGGTTAGGGTTAGGGTTAGGGTTAGGGTTAGGGTTAGGGTTAGGGTTAGGGTTAGGGTTAGGGTTAGGGTTAGGGTTAGGGTTAGGGTTAGGGTTAGGGTTAGGGTTAGGGTTAGGGTTAGGGTTAGGGTTAGGGTTAGGGTTAGGGTTAGGGTTAGGGTTAGGGTTAGGGTTAGGGTTAGGGTTAGGGTTAGGGTTAGGGTTAGGGTTAGGGTTAGGGTTAGGGTTAGGGTTAGGGTTAGGGTTAGGGTTAGGGTTAGGGTTAGGGTTAGGGTTAGGGTTAGGGTTAGGGTTAGGGTTAGGGTTAGGGTTAGGGTTAGGGTTAGGGTTAGGGTTAGGGTTAGGGTTAGGGTTAGGGTTAGGGTTAGGGTTAGGGTTAGGGTTAGGGTTAGGGTTAGGGTTAGGGTTAGGGTTAGGGTTAGGGTTAGGGTTAGGGTTAGGGTTAGGGTTAGGGTTAGGGTTAGGGTTAGGGTTAGGGTTAGGGTTAGGGTTAGGGTTAGGGTTAGGGTTAGGGTTAGGGTTAGGGTTAGGGTTAGGGTTAGGGTTAGGGTTAGGGTTAGGGTTAGGGTTAGGGTTAGGGTTAGGGTTAGGGTTAGGGTTAGGGTTAGGGTTAGGGTTAGGGTTAGGGTTAGGGTTAGGGTTAGGGTTAGGGTTAGGGTTAGGGTTAGGGTTAGGGTTAGGGTTAGGGTTAGGGTTAGGGTTAGGGTTAGGGTTAGGGTTAGGGTTAGGGTTAGGGTTAGGGTTAGGGTTAGGGTTAGGGTTAGGGTTAGGGTTAGGGTTAGGGTTAGGGTTAGGGTTAGGGTTAGGGTTAGGGTTAGGGTTAGGGTTAGGGTTAGGGTTAGGGTTAGGGTTAGGGTTAGGGTTAGGGTTAGGGTTAGGGTTAGGGTTAGGGTTAGGGTTAGGGTTAGGGTTAGGGTTAGGGTTAGGGTTAGGGTTAGGGTTAGGGTTAGGGTTAGGGTTAGGGTTAGGGTTAGGGTTAGGGTTAGGGTTAGGGTTAGGGTTAGGGTTAGGGTTAGGGTTAGGGTTAGGGTTAGGGTTAGGGTTAGGGTTAGGGTTAGGGTTAGGGTTAGGGTTAGGGTTAGGGTTAGGGTTAGGGTTAGGGTTAGGGTTAGGGTTAGGGTTAGGGTTAGGGTTAGGGTTAGGGTTAGGGTTAGGGTTAGGGTTAGGGTTAGGGTTAGGGTTAGGGTTAGGGTTAGGGTTAGGGTTAGGGTTAGGGTTAGGGTTAGGGTTAGGGTTAGGGTTAGGGTTAGGGTTAGGGTTAGGGTTAGGGTTAGGGTTAGGGTTAGGGTTAGGGTTAGGGTTAGGGTTAGGGTTAGGGTTAGGGTTAGGGTTAGGGTTAGGGTTAGGGTTAGGGTTAGGGTTAGGGTTAGGGTTAGGGTTAGGGTTAGGGTTAGGGTTAGGGTTAGGGTTAGGGTTAGGGTTAGGGTTAGGGTTAGGGTTAGGGTTAGGGTTAGGGTTAGGGTTAGGGTTAGGGTTAGGGTTAGGGTTAGGGTTAGGGTTAGGGTTAGGGTTAGGGTTAGGGTTAGGGTTAGGGTTAGGGTTAGGGTTAGGGTTAGGGTTAGGGTTAGGGTTAGGGTTAGGGTTAGGGTTAGGGTTAGGGTTAGGGTTAGGGTTAGGGTTAGGGTTAGGGTTAGGGTTAGGGTTAGGGTTAGGGTTAGGGTTAGGGTTAGGGTTAGGGTTAGGGTTAGGGTTAGGGTTAGGGTTAGGGTTAGGGTTAGGGTTAGGGTTAGGGTTAGGGTTAGGGTTAGGGTTAGGGTTAGGGTTAGGGTTAGGGTTAGGGTTAGGGTTAGGGTTAGGGTTAGGGTTAGGGTTAGGGTTAGGGTTAGGGTTAGGGTTAGGGTTAGGGTTAGGGTTAGGGTTAGGGTTAGGGTTAGGGTTAGGGTTAGGGTTAGGGTTAGGGTTAGGGTTAGGGTTAGGGTTAGGGTTAGGGTTAGGGTTAGGGTTAGGGTTAGGGTTAGGGTTAGGGTTAGGGTTAGGGTTAGGGTTAGGGTTAGGGTTAGGGTTAGGGTTAGGGTTAGGGTTAGGGTTAGGGTTAGGGTTAGGGTTAGGGTTAGGGTTAGGGTTAGGGTTAGGGTTAGGGTTAGGGTTAGGGTTAGGGTTAGGGTTAGGGTTAGGGTTAGGGTTAGGGTTAGGGTTAGGGTTAGGGTTAGGGTTAGGGTTAGGGTTAGGGTTAGGGTTAGGGTTAGGGTTAGGGTTAGGGTTAGGGTTAGGGTTAGGGTTAGGGTTAGGGTTAGGGTTAGGGTTAGGGTTAGGGTTAGGGTTAGGGTTAGGGTTAGGGTTAGGGTTAGGGTTAGGGTTAGGGTTAGGGTTAGGGTTAGGGTTAGGGTTAGGGTTAGGGTTAGGGTTAGGGTTAGGGTTAGGGTTAGGGTTAGGGTTAGGGTTAGGGTTAGGGTTAGGGTTAGGGTTAGGGTTAGGGTTAGGGTTAGGGTTAGGGTTAGGGTTAGGGTTAGGGTTAGGGTTAGGGTTAGGGTTAGGGTTAGGGTTAGGGTTAGGGTTAGGGTTAGGGTTAGGGTTAGGGTTAGGGTTAGGGTTAGGGTTAGGGTTAGGGTTAGGGTTAGGGTTAGGGTTAGGGTTAGGGTTAGGGTTAGGGTTAGGGTTAGGGTTAGGGTTAGGGTTAGGGTTAGGGTTAGGGTTAGGGTTAGGGTTAGGGTTAGGGTTAGGGTTAGGGTTAGGGTTAGGGTTAGGGTTAGGGTTAGGGTTAGGGTTAGGGTTAGGGTTAGGGTTAGGGTTAGGGTTAGGGTTAGGGTTAGGGTTAGGGTTAGGGTTAGGGTTAGGGTTAGGGTTAGGGTTAGGGTTAGGGTTAGGGTTAGGGTTAGGGTTAGGGTTAGGGTTAGGGTTAGGGTTAGGGTTAGGGTTAGGGTTAGGGTTAGGGTTAGGGTTAGGGTTAGGGTTAGGGTTAGGGTTAGGGTTAGGGTTAGGGTTAGGGTTAGGGTTAGGGTTAGGGTTAGGGTTAGGGTTAGGGTTAGGGTTAGGGTTAGGGTTAGGGTTAGGGTTAGGGTTAGGGTTAGGGTTAGGGTTAGGGTTAGGGTTAGGGTTAGGGTTAGGGTTAGGGTTAGGGTTAGGGTTAGGGTTAGGGTTAGGGTTAGGGTTAGGGTTAGGGTTAGGGTTAGGGTTAGGGTTAGGGTTAGGGTTAGGGTTAGGGTTAGGGTTAGGGTTAGGGTTAGGGTTAGGGTTAGGGTTAGGGTTAGGGTTAGGGTTCGGGTTAGGGTTAGGGTTAGGGTTAGGGTTAGGGTTAGGGTTAGGGTTAGGGTTAGGGTTAGGGTTAGGGTTAGGGTTAGGGTTAGGGTTAGGGTTAGGGTTAGGGTTAGGGTTAGGGTTAGGGTTAGGGTTAGGGTTAGGGTTAGGGTTAGGGTTAGGGTTAGGGTTAGGGTTAGGGTTAGGGTTAGGGTTAGGGTTAGGGTTAGGGTTAGGGTTAGGGTTAGGGTTAGGGTTAGGGTTAGGGTTAGGGTTAGGGTTAGGGTTAGGGTTAGGGTTAGGGTTAGGGTTAGGGTTAGGGTTAGGGTTAGGGTTAGGGTTAGGGTTAGGGTTAGGGTTAGGGTTAGGGTTAGGGTTAGGGTTAGGGTTAGGGTTAGGGTTAGGGTTAGGGTTAGGGTTAGGGTTAGGGTTAGGGTTAGGGTTAGGGTTAGGGTTAGGGTTAGGGTTAGGGTTAGGGTTAGGGTTAGGGTTAGGGTTAGGGTTAGGGTTAGGGTTAGGGTTAGGGTTAGGGTTAGGGTTAGGGTTAGGGTTAGGGTTAGGGTTAGGGTTAGGGTTAGGGTTAGGGTTAGGGTTAGGGTTAGGGTTAGGGTTAGGGTTAGGGTTAGGGTTAGGGTTAGGGTTAGGGTTAGGGTTAGGGTTAGGGTTAGGGTTAGGGTTAGGGTTAGGGTTAGGGTTAGGGTTAGGGTTAGGGTTAGGGTTAGGGTTAGGGTTAGGGTTAGGGTTAGGGTTAGGGTTAGGGTTAGGGTTAGGGTTAGGGTTAGGGTTAGGGTTAGGGTTAGGGTTAGGGTTAGGGTTAGGGTTAGGGTTAGGGTTAGGGTTAGGGTTAGGGTTAGGGTTAGGGTTAGGGTTAGGGTTAGGGTTAGGGTTAGGGTTAGGGTTAGGGTTAGGGTTAGGGTTAGGGTTAGGGTTAGGGTTAGGGTTAGGGTTAGGGTTAGGGTTAGGGTTAGGGTTAGGGTTAGGGTTAGGGTTAGGGTTAGGGTTAGGGTTAGGGTTAGGGTTAGGGTTAGGGTTAGGGTTAGGGTTAGGGTTAGGGTTAGGGTTAGGGTTAGG